>NC_136609.1:1360331-1415331 GCF_910589615.1 Taurulus bubalis | reverse complement strand
TGTGTACAGTGTGTACTGATAAACAATTCAAACGGGCCCCACAGACCTGAACACCACACAAGGGGACCCATTGTTTAGTTGTACTTGTTTTATCCGTCCTCCATAACTTCTAATCAAAGAAGCAAAGTCAGGTCTCATGATTGTTCATCAACAGTATGAAATGAAAGCTGCAGGTAGAAAGACTGTTGGGTAATATTTCCCCCAGGGCTTCTCTCAGGACCCGATTCATATGGAACTCCATGTTCTGAATTCCTGAGTTATTGCTCTGAAAAGCAAGTGACGCAACAGAGCTACAGGTGACAAAAAGCCCGTTTGGGGAGTTTTGGAGGATGTGAAGACTTGCCTCCGTCTCTGTGGGCGTGATGAGGAGAACCTGCATAAAAAGAGATGGAGACACACAGCTGGCACATCGGCCGAGAGAAGAGACCAGACCTCTACCTGCTCCATCTCCCTGCTGCTCATCCCGACCTCCAGACGGTAAGAGGCGTCCTCTCGCTGCCGGGGTTCGTGTGTCTGCAGGTCTTTGTGATCCCTCTGTGCAGATGCATCATGGGAACTCTGTGTGTTATAGACAAGAACAGGGAAGCAAAGAAAAACGGCACTGCTCATTGAAATGATTTGGACATGTTCGTTTTATGTCTTTCAGATTCTTTTATTTTACTTTCAAAGACCTCCACATCTTATTTCTGCTCTTGTAATTCATTATTATTTGTATTATTGTTATTATAACACTGTAGAAAAAGCTCCATGCCTGTAGAGGATAATTGTCACACTGCTCTCATGTTGTCCCTCTTCATCGTGTTTCTCTTAATTTGATGATTTATTCTCGTTATATTTTAACTCAAGTTCCACCTCTTTTCAGTTTCCTCGTTGTCTTTATGTTTGAAGCAAAATGTGTTGATTGGATGATAAAATTACAAATGTAATATCCCTTATTTCCAAATAAATGAATAAAGCGTGAGGAAACCCCTTATGTGGTGGACTTTAGAGAAGTGAGGAACCTTTTGATAACCGTCTGCAGGATCCTGCACACGGTTCCTTCTCCTGTCTGCATGAGGGACGAAAGAAGGAGTTGTTCCTCTCACTAAACACAAGTGTTCCTCTCACTAAACACAAGTGTTCCTCTCACTAAACACAAGTGTTCCTCTCACTAAACACAAGTGTTCCTCTCACTAAACACAAGTGTTCCTCTCACTAAACACAAGTGTTCCTCTCACTAAACACAAGTGTTCCTCTCACTAAACACAAGTGTTCCTCTCACTCAACACAAGTGTTCCTCTCACTAAACACAAGTGTTCCTCTCCCAGCTCTCCACCGTCTCCTGCAGCCTCTCATCATGACTCCAGCTGCTCTGCTGCTCCTGTTGGCCGGTGAGCCGCTGCTGAAAAGGGTCCAGGGCTTTAGTTCAGAATGCAACCTTTTTATTGTAAAGGCTTTAATGAGAAAAAAGACATTTTATTTTTCACTTCTGCCTTGAAACCAGATTTTTGCTGAATTGCTACTTTTAAAACACTCGTCCATGAAATCAATACAAATGAATAAAATGCATTTAATCAACATCAGTAAGTCACGTTGAGACGATTAATTATAGATTCAGTAGTTTTGAAAGGCTTTAACATTAATTACTTACATTTATGAATTAAATAATGGATTCAGATTCCTGTAAATAAACACACAGAGAAAAATATAGATTTATATTAATTTGTTTAATCTTTTACAGCCAGAATTCATTCTAAGTCAGAAGTGTGTATTAATTGATGTGTGCTGTTCTTTTGCTTCCCGCTCCCCTGCAGCTGCTGCCAGCCAGGTGGACTCTCAAACAGTAACACTGACCTCTCCTGGTGGAACTGTGAACATCAGCTCGTGTCCCATCACCTTTTATGGACAATCATACTCGTGGGCGGAAGTGAGTAAAATAAACATGTTATTAATGAAAGGGTTCACATCACTGCCTTCTGTTATCTTTTCCTCCAACATTATTGATTATATTCTGCTTATTAATCTGAGTCACGTGAAATACAAATAGTAAAAGTTCAACATTTGGCTGTAGTGGAGAATCACTATACAGTAAGTGAAGACACTACAATAGTAGCTCAGAGTTGTAGTAAAGAACAGGAGCTCACCTGCATCTCAGTCTCAGTCTCCTGGTCGTCATCCGCTGACCTTTCACATTTGTTCTCTCACTAAATATTAATAAAATAATATTAATAATTATACAAATGACCAGCCAGTTCACTGTGAACGCCACTTTCTTCTGTTGAATGCAGAACAGCTCAAACAGGTTCAAAAACTATACGAGGAAATGTGGGACGGAAAGTTTCTCACTAAAATAAGAAAAATGTTTTCATGTTATTTTTGGTTTGAACTGAGTTTGTTTTTGAGAAATAAAAAAAACACTACAAACAGTTAAAATGTAATAATAAATCACCAACAGTTTAATGAGATGAAATGATGCTGATTTTGAGTCAAAGTCTGTCTTTTAAAAGATGAACATTGTTGTTACTTCATGAGTGTTTCTGTCTGTTTTTTTCTTTACAGGTGAAGTTCATCAATTCAGGTGTTACAGTTTGTTTAAAACATGGGTCATCTGCCACGTCACAGGACTGTGTGTCGGTAATGATGGGAGTGACAGTGGACGCTGCGTCAGTGTATAGACAATCTTACAGGAACAATTTTCAAAGCTTTCTGACAAACATAAAATCTGAGTCAAGTTGCCGTGATTACTTCACCTTCAGAAGTGCTGCAGTTTCCATAGTGAGTCCTCATCAGTTCCACATTTTTTGTTGATGTTTTTTTGTAAAACGTGACGTTTATTTCTAAAATATTTTGGACTCATTTCCTAATATTCTGTCTCTTTTCTGTTTTGCTTTCAGGTTTCTTTTTCTCTAGTCAACTTTGACACACAAGCAGCTGTCAAGTTTGCCTCCAGCAATAATCGTAGAGCTGTAAGTACATGTGAAGAGTGACTTTGTTATGACCTTGACCCGACCTGCTTCATGACGGTGAACTGAGGCCGACCTCCGGATGAGACTTCAGCCGGTCGGTTCCTCTCGTGCTTTAGTTCCAGTCGAGTCTCTTCCAACCAGCTGCAGTTAAAACATTTCATCTGCAGAGAAACAGAGAACACGTTTGCTTCTTTTTGCTCATCAGAAACAAAGATGGCTGTCAGATTTCACACATTCCCGTTGCTCAGTTTGTGGAAACTTCTAAATGTTATGATCCTTTTCTATATACATGCATGAATAGAGGGTTCTGTGTGATGTGTAAATACTTTGTGTTGATAGAAGGACTCGTGTCTTTGTTGTTGTTCAGTGGATTCTGGGAGAAAACTTTCATGAGGTTTTTCAAACATTTCTGGGTAATTTATAGAAAATGCTTCTTGAATCTAATTGTAAAATATGGGAGGCACACACTATTGATTTCTAATAACTATGCAGGGGCAGAAGCCCCGCCCCTCTCAGATTCAACCAGTCTGGGAGGTGAAGGGTAAACTTCTGGTCATGTGACGCTGAGGTCACCACTGCTCTCACTGTCCCACTGAAACGTCCTGAAGCTGAACAACAACACAAGAAAAGGAGGTTTAGAAGTTCTACACTGGTCACTCAGGAATGTTTTAACCTTGATTTGTGTCCAACACTTTTTCTAGATCGTGAATGTAACGGTCAATGGCATATCTCAGGCTGCAGAGACATTTAATGCTACAACATTGAGTGGTAGAGGAGGTTACATGGACCTAAGTGGATGCAGACTCTCAGGTAGGAACATCAGGTGGACTGGGACTCTTCAGAGATCCTCTAAAACATGTGATATCTAATAATTGCTGTTATTTCCATCTCCTGAAGTTGATATCAAACTAATTTCATGAACCTCCATCACCTCCCAGGTGGTGAGGTTTTATTTCCCGATTCAAGCAGGTTACAGAGTGCTGCTAACTGCTCCTCTACGGTCTGTAACGCGTCTGCAGTCCTCACTTCAGGCAGCACATGTGGACCCTCGGACGTTTGCCTCGGCAACAACACGTAAATATGTCCTCTTTTATATTTGGAACACATCTTTAATAAATGTTAGACTGACTGATTTTAAATGAAGTGGACCGAAAGCGACTTGTAACCTCTGAATACTTTACGGATGAGATGAAGGTCAAAGCAGCAGAGATATCCTGGCTTTCCCTGGATCCTACATTTCCCACAATGCAACCCACTAAACATTGTTACACACACATAGATATTCACTATATTAGAGTTATTAGAGCGTTAATAGACAAGGGTGGTCTCTTTCCGTCTCCATCAGCTGTGCGCCGTCCACCCCCGTGTGCACTGTGACCGGCTCCTCCGTCATCGATTTCCACGGCAGACTCGTCTCCATCTAGGATCGCTGTGGATACGCTCTGATGAAGCCTCAGCAAGGATCTGCTTTTGAGATCTTTGCGGGTTTCCTGGAGCGACGCCGTACAGATGTGTCTCATCTGGACCACTTGAGAATAGTTCAGTCCAATAAGACCTTTACTCTGGGACAAGGTGGAAGAGTTGTGGTAAGATAATCCACTAAGAACAGTGTCTTCATGGGGTCCTTTGATGCTCTGAGGATCAGTACAAGCCAGGAGCTTTCTATAGAAGGAGTGGAGTAGAAGTATAAAGCAGCATCACATAGAAATACTCCAGTGAAGCGTTGCAGAAATACTTCAGTATTTGTGTACAGCTGTTACGTTCCTCCAGTGTAATCAGGATCTATTAGTGATGCTGTTTACTTCTATGGAACCAGGTTTAAAGCTCCACTCATTGGCTTTCACAGCCTTCAGCTGTCAGATATGGACTTCCTGTTATTAATTCATGTTGTTGATGATTTATTATTATACTTTGTGATGTCACCTCTAGAGAGGCGTCGTATAAACTTACCTTTTGACTGAATCTATAACACTCCATCATATTTAATGAGATGCTCTCCAATGAGATTATGGTAGATGTGTGATGTTTCACCAGTGGTTCCTTCACGTCTCCGCTCTGCTGTGCTGCAGGTCGAAGGTCAAACACTGAACCTCAACTCCACGGCTCAGGTGTTTCACGGGGTGAAGCTCTCCAAGGACCAGACTGGAGTCACTGCCGTGCTGCCCTCCAACGTTACGGTCTTTTTTGATGGCAACACTGCACACGTGTCAGGTACAGAACCCTACGTCCTCTCTGGACTGAGTTTCAGAATAAAAGCTCTGCTTATGAGGGTCAGAGTCCATTGATTTGCTTCTAATTGTCTCCTGACATCTACAGGACTCCCGGGGGCTGTAGAGGGTTTGTGTGGAAACCCCAGTAACGAAAGCCAGACCACCACCACTACTGCTATGAAGACCACTGTGGATGAGTACGACTTGGTCTTACCTTGATGCACCGACTGATATTTATTGTTTCTTCGTGTCGTATCGGTTCCAATGCAATGTCCCGTTTGTCGCCCCCTAGCTGCGCGACTCTGCACAACGACACCATCGACGGTACGATCAACTGCAACCGCTCCACTGAACGGTAAGAACTGACCCAGCAAAACACCAACACTCCCTTCACCGTACACCTCCATGTGCCACGGCGCTGTCATGTGACCGCGGTGGAAGGTGAACACTAATAAGACCCGCCTTCCTCTCTGCATGGATCAGCTGTAATCTCCTGAAGGCCGCTCCCTTCTCTGCTGGTCACAAGCTCACTGACCCACAGCCCTTTGTGGACGCCT
This sequence comes from Taurulus bubalis, assembly GCF_910589615.1. Lineage (NCBI taxonomy): Eukaryota > Metazoa > Chordata > Actinopteri > Perciformes > Cottidae > Taurulus > Taurulus bubalis. Next base: position 1,409,619 of record NC_136609.1, on the reverse strand, counting down.
GCAAAGACACTTTGTGCAAATACCCGGCGGTGGACGGTCTCAAGTGCCAGTTCATGGAGGCGTACGCCGAGTCCCTCAGACTGAGAGCCAACGTCACTCTGGGCGACTGGAGGTCAGAGGTCAACTGCTGTAAGATCCTCCTTCACTTTCTCCTCGTAAAATATCATCACATGTTTTATATATAGTCTTGATCTGAAAAGGAACACGTATCCATAGCTGTGTGTGTGTGTGTGTGTGTGTGTGTGTGTGTGTGTGTGTGTGTAGCTGCTGTCCCTCAGGCCTCCTGTCTGCAGCATCACTGCGGTGAACACGAGTTCTGCGGCGAGAAGCTCGGTGAAAGTCGTTGCTTCTGTCGGGCCTTGTTCTCCTCCAAGTACACACCAACCGACGCTTTAGGTACAGTGATACTTCACACACTGCTTTAGGTACAGTGATACTTCACACACTGCTTTAGGTACAGTGATACTTCACACACTGCTTTAGGTACAGTGATACTTCACACACTGCTTTAGGTACAGTGATACTTCACACACTGCTTTAGGTACAGTGATACTTCACACACTGCTTTAGGTACAGTGATACTTCACACACTGCTTTAGGTACAGTGATACTTCACACACTGCTTTAGGTACAGTGATACTTCACACACTGCAGTCTGGAGTTGTGCATTAATCTGCATTCTCAATTATTGCAACTGGACTTGGTTTCTTACGGAGCACATTGTAAGCGGCGTGCAAGAGGAGGGCAGATGAACCCAAAGACAGAGAGCTTGTAACTCAAAAAAACACACAAAGCAGCTGATGATCCATCTGGAACATGCGGCCATGTCTCTGCCTCCTGATGGATCAAATCAAACTAGCTCTTAGTTAGTGAACAAATGAATCCTGAGTAAAGTGGTGATATGTGACGTGATGTGCTGTCGGTGTTCAGGCGAGCCGACGGTCTGCACCAAGGACTCTGCCACGGTGACGCTGGCTGGATGTCTGCTGCAGGACAAAGGCATCGACTACTCCGTCCTCCACCTCAATGACCCGTCCTGCAAAGGCCTCATGGACAACCTGACCCACATGGTGACCTTCAGCTTCGACAGCAGCAACGCCTGCGGGACCAACGTGTCGGTGGGTTCTCTCCTCTCGTTTGTTGAATGTGTAGCGGACTGTTTACTAGCGGAACAAGTTCTCTCTGATTGACGCAACAATCTCAATCTAGATGACCGACGGCCAGATCCTCTACAAGAACGCCATCGTGACGAGGAACGCCTCCGAGGGCGGCGTCATCACCCGACACGACCAAGTCCAGATCGACTTCTCCTGCCTCTACACCAAGCCCGACATCAGGAGTGTGTCCTTCAGCATCAGAGACAGGTGTGTGTGTGGAGGAGGCGGAGCTTCACCTGCTTGTTCATGTGCAGCTTGTTGTAGTTTGACACTGTGTGTGTGTGTGTGTGTGTGTGTCTACAGCTCTGTGGTAAAGCAGATCGTATCTGGGGTTTGGAACTACACTCTGATGATGAACGCCTACTCCGACGCCGGCCGCATGAACCTCATCAACCAGAGCACGCCGGTCCAGCTGGACCAGAAGGTCTGGGTGGAGCTGAAGACCGAGGGGCTGGACGGGGGCATGGTCTCCATGGTGACCGACTCCTGCTGGGCCACCAACCAGCCGCTATCTAACGGCAGTGTGCGATACGACCTCATCAAGAACAAGTGAGGAAGAACTCTTTGCAGCTGCTGTAAGAATCGTCTGCAGAGGAACTCACCGTCTTGTTTTCTGTTTCTGAGCAGATGCTCAAACAAAGCTGACGACACGGTGAAGATGGAGGGAAACGGAGAGGGAACCTCCAACTTCTTCTCTTTCAACATGTTCCAGTTCTCCGGGCAACAATCTGAAATCTACCTTCACTGCAAACTGGAGCTGTGCCCCAATAAGGGCTCCGTACCCTGTGCTCCGGTATTTATTCCTTTCTTTGTTGCAACTAATACTATTTCAACCAGTTTATTAATTCTAAATCAACTGGTTCCTGTACTATAACGTTGAAGTGGCCTTCTCTCCGTCCTCTCTGTGTTTCAGGACTGCACCAGTAAGAGGAAGCGCAGATCTTCTGGATCTAAAGCTGCAGATGGAAACCCAGCGCTCATCACTATGTCCTGGAGCCACTAGGAGAAGACCGCCCCCTTTTGACCAATGACCTGGAGACGAAAGAATGAATTTAATGGGTTTCTAATTAATTATATTATTATATTATAATTGGTTATAGGGTAATTCTTGCAGGTAAACATGTAAAGGTCTACCTGTGTGTAGGGTTTTATGCACTACTTCCTGGTGCTGTGGGTTCTTTTCATTAAAATAAACATCACGTGTTCTACTTTAAATGCTCACAGCCTGAATGACACCAAGTTGATGCAGAAACAGAATCTCTGTGTTTTTGTGACTAAAATAAAAGAAGTTTGTCAGGTTTCAGATGCAAATGAAGGAAAATACTGATGTGAAGATTAAAAATGTGATTATCAGATTGAGGTTAATGAAGTTAATGAAGTTAATGAAGATTGTCAATTTAAACTGTGGCTGTAATTACACAGAGACATGATGGTGTACAATGATTATGTTATTATGAGCATCAAAAAGACCAAAAAATGAATAAAGGGAGTGGGTAAAACAAACTTGAGTTTCATTCATTTATTTCATTCATCTTTTTATTTATTTGCTTGCTCTATATTGTTCTGTGTTTGCTGAAATCCCCAAAATGTTTTGGATTGGGAGTTAACTGCATTATTAAATATGAATTATGTGCTTGTTTACATTACATTTAGCTGACGCTTTTATCCAAAGCGACTTACAATAAGTGCAATTCCACCATGAGTTACAAACTCAGAACAACAATAATCAAGAAAGTACGATTTAAATAAAGTTAAACTACAAAGAGCCATCAGTAAGTGTGATATAAGTGCTACTAAAGTGCTACCTTCCTTATTCAAGGTGTAGTCGAAAAAGATGTGTTTTTAGTTTGTGACGGAAATTATAGAGACTTTCTGCTGTCCTGATGTCAATGGGAGCTCATTCCACCATTGAAGGGCCAGGACACAAACAGTCTGACTTTGTTGAGTGTTTAGCTCGCAGTGACGGAGCTACAAGCTGATTGGCAGAAGCCGAGCGAAGAGAACGAGCCGGGTTGTACGGTTGTCCTGGATGTAGATTGGACCCGATCTGTTCGTAGCACGGTATGCAAGTACCAATGTTTTGAAGCGTTTGAGTGGAGTCGTGTGGGTGAATTTCTGGAGGTTAAAGACCAGCCGAGCTGCTGCATTCTGGATGAGCTGCAGAGGTCGGATGGCACTAGCAGGTAGACCTGCAGGAGGGAGTTACAGTCGTCAAGGCAAGAGATGATCAGAGCCTGGACCAGAACCTGTGCCGCCTTCTGGGTGAGAAGAGGACGTATTCTCCTGATGTTGTACAGCATGAACCTACAGGAACATGTTGTATAGTATATATAATAGTGAGGTCGTGGGTGGGCGAGCCTTTTCCTGAAAGGAAAAGTAGTTCCGTTTTGTCAGGGTTAATTTTCAGGTGGTGTGTGGACATCCACTGAGAGATGTCAGTCAGAGAGGCAGAGATTCGTGCTGCTACCTGTGTTTCTGATTGGGGAAACGAGAGGATCAGTTGGGTGTCATCAGCATAGCTATGGTAGGAAAAGCCATGCGAGCGAATGACAGAGCCGAGAGAGTTGGTGTACAGAGAGAAGAGAGGACCCAGGACGGAGCCTTGAGGGACCCCAGTAGTGAGAGGACAAGGTTCAGACACAGATCCTCTCCAAGTTACCCAGTAGGTGGTCGTTGAGGTAGGATGAGAAGAGGGAGAGCCGAGTCTGTGATACCAAGGTCCTGGAGGGAAGAGATAAGGATCTGGTGGTTCACTGTGTCAAAGGCAGCAGAAAGGTCTAGAAGGATAAGGACAGAGGAGAGAGAGGCTGCTCTAGCAGTGTGAAGCTGCTCAGAGACAGCAAGGAGGGCAGTCTCTGTTGAGGCCTTGAATCCAGACTGGTGAGGGTCCAGAAGGTTGTTCTGGTCTCTGTGGAGGCCTTGCATCCAGACTGGTTGAGGGTCCAGAAGGTTGTTCTGGTGGAGAAAGGAGGAGACTTGGTTAAAGATGGCTCGCTCCAGAGTTTTGGAAAGAAAGGGAAGGAGAGAGACATGTCTGTAGTTGTTGACTTCAGACGGGTTGAGTGGGTTTCTTCAGGAGAGGGGTGACTCTTCCTCCTTCAGAGAGTCAGGGAAACATTCAGTTGAGAGGGAGGTGTTGATAAGATGGGTGAGAAATGGAAGGTCAGGAGCAATGGACTGGGTGATGGGAGATGGGATGGGGTCAAGGTGGCAGGTGGTTGGGCGGGCCGAGGTTACCGAGGTTGCCAAGGTAAGAACTTGATTGGGAGACAGGGGGGTGAAAGAGGAAAACAAAGGGGTGTTAAAAGGGGTGTGGTGTTGAGGACCCAAATGCACAGACGCAGCAGTTCAAGTTCCAAGGGCGGACTTTATTGCGACAAAACAAAACACAACGAATAGACAAACTAATACCAACGGTAATGTCCAGCGAACACAGGAGATCCACCTCCCCTGCTCCAGAGTCGGGAGGGCAACTCAACCGCTCTTGTGATCCACGCTCACCAGAAGAAGCAAACCAGACTGGAACTGGAACAACCCGACAAATGAGCCAGGTACGCAGTGGTCCCTAAATCACCTGCCGGTGATCAAGGCAATGCACAACAGCTGGGATGAAGGAGAGGGGCGTGGCAGTGGGCGGAAACCGGGGGTGGAGACTTACGAGCAGACAAGGAATCCAACAAGGGGAAGAAGATGAAATTAATGGAGGTGTAGTTATAGAAGAAGATGGATTAGTAAATGAGGAGCGTACGTCATCTATCTTTTTTTCTTTTCAACAAAGAGGCTTGGTAGAAGGGTGGAGGGAGACTGGGAGGGTCAAGGAGGTTGGAGAAGATAGAGAAGAGTTTTTTGGGGTTAGAAAAAGAGGATTCATTTCTGGATTGGTAGAGCATGCTTTTTGCTGCAGAGATAGAGGCAGAGAAAGAGGAGAGAAGGGAGAAAGGGAGGAAGAGGAGAGAAGGCAGGTTTACGTGAGTATAACACCTGATAGGAGCTTTCTTTATGTCGCATGTCGGCTCCTCCTGGCCTCCGACGTCCCAGCAGTCGATGCCCCCTGGAGATCCAACTCATCCATGATTTAAAAAAGTGACGTGTAACCTGGCATTCGAAAAAGAAAAGAAAAACAGTGCACACTCGTTTACATGAAAAATACATGTTCAACCAATTTTTTTGCAGTAAGAGCAAGCTCAAATCGCGGCCCCGGCACCTCGTAGAGACACTTCCGGAAGCTGTAGCGGCATGCAAGGCAGCTACCGGAAGTGCCTCTACGAGGTGCTGGCGCTGCCACTACTTTAGAGGCAGCATTTCAGGTGGCACGTCTCAGGTGGGCACTTACGAGTTGCCACTCATGTGCCACTAGTTTTTGAGGAAGGTATATAATATGTGACGACACATTAAGGTCCTGGAAGGTATATATATAATATGTGACGACACATTAAGGTCCTGGAAGGTATATATGTAATATGTGACGACACATTAAGGTCCTGGAAGGCATATATATATATATATATATATATATATATATATATATATATATATATATATATATATATATATATATATATATATATATATATATATATAATATGTGACGACACATTAAGGTCCTGGAAGGTATATATAATATGTGATATACTATTTAATTTGGCCTGATTGTAATTGAATGAAAGCAAACACTTTGGTCCACCTTTCAATTTGATGTGACCAAGAACACATTGAATGGCTTAATTTCAATGAAACATAAAAAGGAAATTATTTGTTAACCGCACACAATATGAACAAGAAAAAACACATTTCCAATGAGCAGGCTGTGAACTACCAATTATCTATTTGAAAGATACAAAATCAGTTCAGTTTTTACTTTGTAAAATATCTGAATTGGTAAAGTTAAGATATTTTTAATTGGATGTGGTCAGACATGTCATGAACAGATAAACATCAGTCAGATATAATTAATTATCTTTCCATTAACCCTCAAATCAAATAATAATTGCACATGACGTACAATTGAGTTGTATTTTCTCTTTAACTAGATGAAGGTCACATGTTTTCCTAATGTGAATATAATTAATTTAATCTCATTTCCATATATGCTCGTATACGATTTGTCGATATCTTATTTTGAAAACCGGATGTTTTGTCACTTGGATCTTTTCTGCTAACTTCGTAAAAACCCTCGCTCGCTCCCGATCTGTGTTGTTTGAATGCGTATAAATAGTGCTTTCTTTCCTGCATGTATTTTATTATTTTTCTGCTTGAAAAACCCAAACCTAAGTTATAACTGCTTGACATTGGTCCTTGGGGAGCTTCTTCAAGACCGCTGAGGGAACCACATCAAGATCCTCTCCCCATCAGGAACAACACGCCGTATTATCTGAGCTACACTCTTACATACAGTGTGCCGACCTCGACAGTGAGGAGGACCCACTGGACTGGTGGAGGGAACACCAGAGGCTCTACCCACGACTCTTTGGCACTGGGGGAAATGTAGTGACCTGCCATCGCTCATCTCTCAAGCCAGAAGATGTCGACATGCTGGTGTTTCTTGCCATACACCTGTAGGCCTAACACCTAGTTATTGCTTTTCCTGCAGAGGCCTGAATTGTTTTCATTTGGTTGCATTCTGTGATGGCATATTTATTTTTAGCTAGCCCTTTATTTTGGGTAAACATTTTATTCATATTTTGCTTCTGTTATGGTGTGGTTTGTCTTGTTTCCTGTTTTGTTTTGAAGTCCTTGTCTTGTGTGTCCTCTGTGTTCCCAGCACTTCCTCCCCCTGTGATTGTCCGTCTGCCTTGTCCCTGATTGTGCATTCCCTTCACCTGTGCTGCCCTCATTGTTTCCACCACTTGGATTAAATTGACTTTTGAACTGTTGCATGGGCATTTGGCTCCACTCTCTTACCTCACTCTGACAGCTTCAGGTGAATAAGAACCTTAAGTTTAATTTTGATGCAAAGACATGTACCTTAGTCAGAATGTAGCACAACAATGGAAGTGGAAGCGGTGTTCTTGTTCATTTAAACGTGAAGGAGCAATAAAAAGATGTTGTCCCTAAAACTAATGAATAATCGTGATCTCAATATTGATCAAAATAATCGTGATTATGATTTTGGCCATAATTGTGCAGCCCTACAGTCTAGGTAATGAACAGGAAACGCTGTTCCCTACAGTTGTGCTCATGGTGTTTTCCTGTATGTCGTCCCAGATGCTGGGTTTGCAGTCTGCCCTGGAGGAGGCCCAGCTCATGAGCAACACCCCCTTCAGGTGCAGACTGACCACACGATGCTGGAGAAGTACAAGGTGAGCGGAGCTGAAAACCAGGTATATCTGTAGTTCACCTGTTTAGTCGTTTGTGTGCTGTTATTCAGTGAGACTGTCATCTTCATCGCCTACATTCTGCAGCATACTTTCCAATCCTGACCTCGGCGTGTTCTACATGCTCTGCTTGAAGTTGCATTAATGAGTCATGTCTACCAGGTGGAGTTGCATTAATGAGTCATGTCTACCAGGTGAAGTTGCATTAATGAGTCATGTCTACCAGGTGGAGTTGCATTAATGAGTCATGTCTACCAGGTGAAGTTGCATTAATGAGTCATGTCTACCAGGTGAAGTTGCATTAATGAGTCATGTCTACCAGGTGAAGTTGCATTAATGAGTCATGTCTACCAGGTGAAGTTGCATTAATGAGTCATGTCTACCAGGTGAAGTTGCATTAATGAGTCATGTCTACCAGGTGAAGTTGCATTAATGAGTCATGTCTACCAGGTGGAGTTGCATTCATGAGTCATGTCTACCAGGTGGAGTTGCATTCATGAGTCATGTCTACCAGGTGGAGTTGCATTAATGAGTCATGTCTACCAGGTGGAGTTGCATTCATGAGTCATGTCTACCAGGTGGAGTTGCATTCATGAGTCATGTCTACCAGGTGGAGTTGGCGTGGCGCTCCAGGATAACCTGTACAAGGAGCAGACCAGGAGCCACCTGCAGAGTCAGGGAGGACAAGGAGGAGGAAGCTGTGTCCTGGCATCACGCATTAGAGGTAAACATACCTCCATCACCTTTGCTCGTTATTGTGCTTGTGTGCACTTTAATATGCTTTAATCACCACAGACGACTGAAGAGCATCGACTGGACTTAAACTGGCAGTGGTCAATACTGAAGGTTATAAGGGAATACTGAATGATGTTAGACCTGATGTTATAGCACCTCTTGGTCCTCACTTCAGTCGCTGTAGAGGAAACCAGGACAAGCAAAGCATTCTCTACTCCCATTGCACTTCAAAGCATGTTTCACAATCACATCTTATAGAATTATGGTTTCTGAAAGGGATGTATATATTAGTGTGAACAGAGCCCTCCAGCTGGACCGGGTTCTCCAGCAGGCCTGGGATCCCAACAGCAAAGGGAACTCTCTGTTCAGAGGTAAAAACCAAGCAGCAAGGAAGACTCTGTCTTTGCTGAAGTAGGTCAGTGGGGCTACGAACTCTCGGGTGCCTAGTCTGTCATGTTTAGGCCCTGGCAGCAGGTGCCAATCGTCGGGACGAGGATTCAGAGCCTAGGGGGTAGAATAGTGGGGACGCTCCCAGAGAAGAGGTTCTGAACGCAGCCTTCGGGCTGGCTCCTCCCCAATCAGTGCCAATATAAAAGGCACCTGTTGGCATGCCTCATTCCCTACTGGTCCTGTGGCTCAGTGAGTTTTGATTATTTTAGTCAGAATCTTAATTGGTATGTTGCAGCATGGTGTTACCCTTTTGAATCTCTTTTTGTCATTTGTAGGTTCACCTGCTGCTGTTTTGCTTTAGTCTGTTTTACCACGTCCATTTTATCCGTTTTGCTTTTGCCTATTTAGCCGTTTCCATTTTATATCTGTTTTGCATGTTTTGGCTGTGATTTTATTCTGCATGTTTTAGTGTTGAATATAGATATATATTTGAATTAATGTAATAAATGTCTGGCTAATTTTATGAAACGCATCTCTGGCCAATATCAGTACTGAATCTGTGTCTAAATAAACTATATTAGGGTTTGTAAACTTATATTTCTTGGGGTTTAAGTCCCCAGGTGACGTTGTCGGTTTCCTTTATTTTCCCCTAAGACCCCGTCACATTCGTGAGGTGAAAGTACTGTTTGTGACAAGGGAGTCTATTGCTTTGAAGAGAGCACATTAACAACTGCAGCTCTCTAAAGGATGTGAGATAAATACCTCTAAATATCAGCACTATCTGTTGAGAGTAACGGATGTTAAACCCAGTCTCAAAATGTTCAAATTGACAATTATGCTCAACAGTATAAAGTTAAACTGTTTATTATGACATGCAAAGATATCAGTGTGCAACATGTTTTCTTCTCCTGCAGTTGGAGGATGAGCGTGCTCGTTTGGAGAAGCAGCTCATCCGAGAGGAGAGGTATCGGCACTGCAGAAGGAACACTCCCTCACCCAGCTGGAGCTGCAGCGCATCAAGGCACCGCATGCTTGGTTAATACAACAATTCATTAAATGATGAGAAGTTGTCATGTAGAACTTGATATTTAGTGACCGTTCATTGACATGAAGCCACTTATCGTCACCAGGCTAACTGATACTGGGCATGATTTGGGGAGAATAGTACTAATAGTGTGTCTGTTACTTCACTCTCTGCAGGCTCATCCTGGTAAACGTGTGCGTAGACATAAATGACTGCATTTGTCAGATATACGGCTTGTATGTGTTCACAGCGGTAATTGACGTCCCGTTTGAGATTGAGATGATGGCAAATGCTTTGTGAAGAGATCGGCTTTTAAATCTTGATTCATAGTCTCATTTTGTACTATATATAGTTTTGTTTTGACGTTTCCATATTTTTCATGTATATAATAAAATGGATTTGCTTCTTAAACGTGGTGCTAGTGTTGTGTGCGGGCGTGTGACAAAGACAAATGTGTCGTAAGGGGGGGAAATAACAGAAACTAGGATCCCATTCACACTTAATTCTAAACTATTTTAATTCCGCAGGGGCTCCACACCAAAATCTTTCTAGCGTTTCCCTGACAGTAAATATGCATGATTGTTATCCAGAGTGAAGATAGACTTTAAGTTACACATCCATGCCATTCTGTTGTGACCATGTTTATCCTGAGCTGCTCCAAGGTAGAGGGCCGTCCACTAATGGCTGTACGTTTGTTCTATTTAGCGTTGTGCTTCAAAGTAAAACCGCTTACATTTGTCTCGTAATGTGTTACAGATCAGCTTTAATGGCCATGGAATTTTACTCCGGTTTCACTTTGCTCTTTGTACATATACACATTAGTGCAGTCTGACTAATTGTTCAGAGTGACAGCCAGTGGAAAGAAGCTGTTCCTGGTGTTTTGGGCGTACAGTGCTCTGTAGCGCCCCCCAGAGGGTCTGCAGGGATCTTTCCAGCCCGCTTCCTGGAGGTGAACAAGGGCAGGCTGGAACCAATAGTTCTCACTGTAGTCCGTCTCTCCTGTCTGTTCTTCCATCACTGTGGTTTGGATCGGCCACCAGAGGACAGACTGGATGATGGAGGACAGACTGGATGGTGGAAGAAGAGGACAGACTGGATGATGAAGAGAATAGGACAGACTGGATGATGAAGAAGAGGACACACTGGATGATGAAGAGCAGAGGACAGACTGGATGATGAAGAAGAGGACAGACTGGATGATGAACAAGAGGACAGACTGTATGATGGAGGATAGACTGGATGATGAAGAGGAGGACAGACTGGATGATGAAGAAGAGGACAGACTGGATGATGAAGAAGAGGACAGACTGGATGATGAAGAAGAGGACAGACTGGATGATGAAGAAGAGGACAGACTGGATGATGAACAAGAGGACAGACTGGATGATGAACAAGAGGACAGACTGGATGATGAAGAAGAGGACAGACTGGATGATGAACAAGAGGACAGACTGTATGATGGAGGACAGACTGGATGATGAAGAAGAGGACAGACTGGATGATGAAGAAGAGGACAGACTGGATGATGAACAAGAGGAAAGACTGGATGATGAAGAAGAGGACAGACTGGATGATGAAGAAGAGGACAGACTGGATGATGAAGAAGAGGACAGACTGGATGATGAAGAAGAGGACAGACTGGATGATGAACAAGAGGACAGACTGGATGATGAACAAGAGGACAGACTGGATGATGAACAAGAGGACAGACTGTATGATGGAAGACAGAGGACAGACTGGATGATGAAGAACAGAGGACAGACTGGATGATGAAGAGCAGAGGACAGACTGGATGATGGGGAGTAGAACAGGATCAGCAGCTCCCAGCAGAGGCTGTACTTCCTGATCTGGATCAGGAAGTACAGCCTCTGCTGGGCGTTTTTGTGGATGGTGTTGATGTTTGTGGTCCACTTCAGGTCCCGGGAGATTGTGGATCCCAGAAACCTGAAGGTTTCCACCGCAGACAGTGCTGTTGTGAATTGGGGGAGCGCCAGTGCTTATGGTGAGGGTCCTGGGGGGGCGCCAGTGCTTGTGGTCCGGGGGGCGCCAGTACTTATGGCGGGGTCCTGAGGGGGCGCCAGTGCTTATGGTCCGGGTGCTGGATGTGATTTTTCCCAGCCTCACCTGCTGAGTCCTGTCTGTCAGGAAGTTTGTGATCACAACTAATGGGAACGCACCGCTTTGCTTCCATTTCTATGTTTTCAGATTCCAGTTTCTGAAACATCTACACTACCCCAGAACAGAACTGTTAAGTTTTTAATCTTTATTTTATCTTTATTTACATAACTGATGATTGTACATTTCGAGCGTATGGCCCAAGTAGTAATGGTGAAAAGCATGTAGCAGACGTTACGTATTACACCATTAATTGGAAATATATTGGTATTGGATAAAGTACTGAGTGATTAATCAATACCTTTGTTTCTTTTTTCTTTGTAAGAACTAAAATAACAATAGTAATTTTATTAGGAATAAAACCAAAAAGGACTAGAATTTATCAATATTTAAAAATAACAAAATATAGTTCCTAGAGCAGTAGAAGTGATGTTTCCAACAGCAAGGTCACTATATACACTGGAGACAAACCTAAAATGTAGTTCAAATAAATATTATTATCCTTCGGCTGGTCTGACTCATTGGTTTCAAACCTTGATATTACTGGGGTCTTAAGGATTTAGAACTGGTTCCAGTCCTTTGCACTGGTGGACATTAGCAAAACGCTTGCACTGTACAGGAAAGCTGCCCACAGGGAGGCCTGTCCATTATTCTGGATTGCTATAAACTTCTACACCCGTTTTATTTGTCAAAGGCCCTCGAGCAAGACAACCACTGCCTGAGGAAGGAAGTGAAGGTAAAGGCTGCGCTGCATTTTGCGTTCACAAAATATTGCTGGAGATATTCAAGCCACATTTCATCTGCACTGCAGTGATCGTGATGGTTCAGTCAGCACTGCATCACAACCACTATGAAGAAACACATTTAAGACAATATATTTATAAAAAGATCGCAACGACCTGGATTCCGTCTGTCGAGCAAAATGAAAATGTACTGGGAGACAGTGACTCAACCTATAGAGCCACCGATCATTAAAGAAACCTTTAAGGTATTATCATGATGTCACATCTCCTGTGTCCAGGAACCTCTTGGTATAGTGAGCTGAAACAACTGATTACCAATGGAGATGAAATGTGGCTTGAAGATTTCCAGCAATATGTTTGTGAATGTGATGAATCTAGTGACCAGACAGAAAACCTGCAGCTGTGACTTTACCACTACGCCACGATAGACATAGTGGGTTGACTTTACAATGTAATGATAGGGTTGATCACTTTCGGTTGGCCTCAAGGAAGTTCTGGCAAACCGTCCGACGGTTCAGGAAGGGAAAGCAGGGTCTACCCCAGGCTGTTCTTAGCGGGGGTGGGGGCGGGACATCGTCAGGCGGTGGAAAGAGCACTTTGAGGAATTCCTAATCCCTGCCAACATGTCCCCCGGAGAGGGGGCAGCGCCGGAAGACTTTGGGGTGGTTTCTCCCATATCCCTGGCAGAGGTCGCTAAGGTAGTCAAAAAGCTCCTTGGTGGCAAGGCGCCAGGGGTGGATGAGATCCGCCCTGAGATGCTGAAAGCGCTGGACATTGTTGGGCTGTCTTGGTTGACACGCCTTTTCAGTGTTGCATGGGGGTCGGGAACAGTGCCCATGGACTGGCAGACCGGGGTGGTGGTTCCCATCTTCAAGAAGGGGGACCGGAGAGTGTGCTCAAACTATCGTGGCATCACACTGCTCAGCCTCCGGGGAAAAGCTTATGCCAGGGTGCTGGAAGGGAGGCTCCGACCGCTTGTCGAACCTCAGATTCAAGACGAGCAGTGCGGATTCCGTCCCGGTCGTGGAACAGTGGACCAGCTCTTTACCCTTGCAAGACTACTGGAGGGGTCCTGGGAGTTCACCTTTATCACCGGTCCTGTTCGTGACCTTCATGGACAGGATATCTAGGCGCAGCCAGGGGGCGGAGAGGATCCGGTTCGGGAGTCTCGGGATCGCCTCTCTGCTGTTCGCGGATGATGTGGTCCTGTTTGCCTCCTCGGACTGTGACCTCCAGCATTCACTGGGGCGTTTTGCAGCCGAGAGTGAAGCGGCAGCGATGAGAGTTAGCGCCTCCAAATCTGAGGCCATGGTGCTCTGCCGGAAACCGGTGGATTGCTCCCTCCAGGTGGGGACAAACTGCATACCCCAAGCGAAGGAGTTCAAGTATCTCGGGGTCTTGTTCACGAGTGAGGGTAAGGTGGAGCGGGAAATCGACAGACGGATCGGTGCGGCTGCAGCTGTAAAACAGGCGCTGTACCGGTCCGTCCTGGTGAAGAGTGAATTTACTGGTTGGAGCTTGTACGGGGCCCAGAACATAGTAGCCAGTGCAAACCAGTTAGGGGTCAGGCACATTTATGGTTTTGCACATGTACTGAACCTTGTTGTGAAGAAGTCTTTAGCACAAACCCAGTCAGAGGAGATCCGCACCCAGGCCCGCAAAATTGTGGGTTATTTTAAATCGAGCACAACTGCCAAAGAAAAGCTCTGTGGCATGCAGTCCATTATGGGGGTTAATGTACTGAAGCTAGTTCAGGAGGTCGAAACAAGATGGAACAGCGCCTTGCCATGCTGCAGAGGCTTTATGAGCTTAGAGAGCCTCTGGGTGCAGCTCTGGCCTCACTCAGCACAGACATAAGGAGGATGAAGAGTATGAGGCAACCCGGCAGAGTCTAGCTGTCCTACGTTCTTTCAGTCACGCACCTGTGGAGCTTTCTGAGGAGAAAAGGGTCAAAAGCAATTCCCCTAATAAAAATGTTAAAACATTGTATTGCTGGACAGTGTGGCCAAATGCCTCATGGCACTGGTGCTAAATTGGCCAACAATTTAAAGTTGAACCTGGCTGACAAATTCCACCAGTTGGAAAACGTGACTGCCCTGTCTGTGGCCACATTGCTGGATCCTAGATTTAAAGAGGTTGGGTTCTGCAACCAGGGACGTAGTCTAGCTGCGGTGGAAAGGCTGACTCCAGAGTGTGCTGGTGTTATCACCAGCGAGGCGCCAGCAGAAAGGAATCCTGTGGACCAGCACCAACACCAGGACGACAACCTCTGGGTCATTGCTGGACAGTCATGTGGAAGCAAAACATCATGGGACCAATTCAACTGCCACCACTACTGTGGACATGCAAAGGTAATGTGTTGAGTAGATTGACTATGTACTTTTGAGATTAAAAGATTTTGTGAATTTTGCAGTAATGATGTCCCTTTTTGTATCCCTAGGTATTTGAACGAACCACACTTCTTCACACAGATCTGAGGACCCACTAAAGCACAGTGGAGAAAATATTATTTCTAAATAAAAATCTGTGAAAAATACAATCTGTTGGCATAAAACTTTAGAGCCATAATAATATACAGAAATGATATACAGAAATGTACTGTTGTAAATGTATGTCTGTTTACTAGTGGGTTACGCACATGTAAATTAACCTTTGCCGTTCTGTGTGGAGAGGATGGAATCCCATCATGAACACCTTTTCTTATTATTGACCAGCAGTTAGTTTTATTGCAATGTAAAGAACGACAGAAGCAACATCGTTAATGGTTGTATGTAACGTCAAACAGCTTTGATTGACTTTTACTGCAGAAATGTGAGAGTGAAACATTGAGGTGTTGTAGTGCTTCGGTCACACTGTTAAACGGCTGCTTTGCCTCCAGCCAGCCACCAGATGTCGCTGTTCTTCTTCAAAGTGACGCCCCAAAGCTTCAAATCCTTTTTGGTACAAACAGGAAGAAAGCCTCACTGCTTCACACGGCTTCATCCGTCCATCCCTAGTTGATGTACAAGGAAGCTTCTTGTCTGCTGAAGGTGGGGCGCTGAGCAGTCCAGAGGGTCCAGAGGGTCCAGAGGGGCATTAGACAGGGATGTCCTATCTCTGGACAGCTATATGCCATTGAGCCTCTTCTCTACAGGCTGAGATCCCGTCTGCCAGGACTTGTGGTACCTGGGCCGCCTCAGAGGCCCTCGCTGCTGGTGTCAGCATATGCCGACGGCATTAATGTGTTCGTCAAAGACCAGAGGGATGTCCATGTCATAGGTAGCAGTTTAGTTTGAAAGCGCATCTTCTGCAAAGGTGAACTGGGGGAAAGTGAAGCTTTGCAGGTTGGGCAGTGGTTAAGCAAAGAAACACCGAAGCTACCAGGAAACATCAGGTGGGGAAGGCAGGGCTTGAAGATTTGGGGGTTATTTGGGAACAGAGGAGTTTCAAAAACAGAACTGGGAGGGCGCTATGGAGAGAGTGTACCAGGCTGTGTACATGGACATGGCTGCTACCTCTCTCTTACTCCCCTCCTCTCTCTCTCTCTCTCTCTCTCTCTCTCTCTCTCACCTTTGACGTCTGCAGCCGAGCAGTCGGCTCCAAACTCGGCTTTCTCCAGCGTCCCGTTGACCATGAAATGGATGATTTTGGTCGTCATCCCGGAGCCAGGTGGGTGGCGACCCGCTCCAGCAGCGATGAATGAGGCCTCTTGAGTCACATGAGCACCTTGAGCCTGTGAGGGGTCACCTGCAGCTGACAGAGAGCCCACCCACTCACCAGCCTCCAGTCCTCCACTCAACAGGCCTCACTGGCAGGACAGTGGACTTCACCAATGCACAGTCCCCATTAAGAAAGAGGAGCAATGAATGTATTTATATAAGTAAATAGATGAGTAGATGAAGAAAGAAATACAGTAAACAGATGCATACATAATAATACATTGTATTTGTATAGTGCTTTAAAAGGTACTCAAGGACCAAACAAAATAAACAATACATAAATAAAGCTATGCACTAGCATTGTGCAAAGCAAGACAAACAAACACTGTGTTTATCTACTGATAATAACACAAGTAAGATATAAGTATCGATGAGATGAAGAGATATTTATTATTCTAGTAATACCAACACAAAATCTACTTTTAATTAGTAGTAATCTATCATTAATTAATGAGTATGGAGAACAGAAGAGAGCCATTAATCTAAAATACACTGAAAAACAAAAATATATATATATACATTATTCTTTTTTACAGTGGAATTTTTTGAAAATATATTTTCTAAATTTTAATATAATTCAAATTAATAAATACAAAATACAATTGAGGTGTCGTTGCGCGTCCCTGCCGGCAGGTGTCGCCGTTCTGCGGCCGTACTGCGCTGCAGGGCTCTACGGCGTCTGCCGTGGGACATCCTGTGACTTACTCTGGGAAACGATGGTCCTCCTCGTCTTCTAATCCCGTGCACGAGCCGCGTGCCGCCGGCGGAGGGTTCGAGACGTGGACGCGCACTGAAGGACGAACCGCGGACGTTTATTCCGGAAGTAACGGAGTCTGGAGGAGGCGCGACTTCTGACTTTTCCTTTTTCAGCTCATCCGGTGAGTGCAACCGCTAATCGATAAGTAATGAATCAACCGGCTATGAACGGACGAGTGACGCTAAGCTAGCACTAGCTTGACTGTATTTAGGGTAAAAAGAAAAGAAAAAGAAGCTTAAACGCCTAATTAAACGGGTTAGGCGTCGTTACGTCACTTTACGACCGGTTACGTCACTTTACGGCCGCGGAGCAGCGTCTCCGTGTTCAGTGCGCCTTAAAGATGGGTTCACATTAGATATGGAGCACAAGTGAACACCGGGGACTGACGTGTGTTGCAGCGGCATGAGGCGCCGCGGCCCGGGGCTCGGTTCCGCCTCCTGGACCCCCAGGTCCCCCAGACCCGGACAGTAGACCCGCACAGACCCGCAGCATGGAGCTGCTGCTGGAGCTGCTGCTGCAGAAGGACCTGGGCAGCAGGCTGCAGGTGGGCCAGCAGGTCGTGGATCTGATCCTGGACCAGACCAGGACCCCCGACATGGAGCAGGACCAGAGCCTGCTGGACCGCATGGTGGACGCGGTGGCCAGCTCCTGGGTCAACTCCAGCAGCTTCAAGGTGAGGTCACGTGGTGCAGCAGGTGTTGCTGCAGCAGGCTGAGAGCGACAGACCCTCTGGTCACGTGATGAACGCCTTCACTTAGTCACGTGGTCTTTATTTACACATGAGAGCTTTCCTTTAAAACAATCCTTTAGTTACTTTAGTTATTAATGTAGTTATTACTTTAATTATTCCTCAAGTTATTCCTTTAGCTATGTATTTAGTTAATAATCCTTTAGTTGTTCCTTTTGTTATCCCCTTAGTTATTACTCTAGTATCCCTTTAGTTATTACTCTAGTATCCCTTTAGTTATTACTCTAGTATCCCTTTAGTTATTACTCTAGTATCCCCTTAGTTATTACTCTAGTTATCCCTTTAGTTATTACTCTAGTATCCCTTTAGTTATTACTCTAGTATCCCTTTAGTTATTACTCTAGTATCCCCTTAGTTATTACTCTAGTATCCCTTTAGTTATTACTCTAGTATCCCCTTAGTTATTACTCTAGTATCCCTTTAGTTATTACTCTAGTTATTACTCTACTTATTCCTTTAGTTATTACTCTACTTATTCCTTTAGTTATTCCCTTAGTTGTTACTCTAGTTATCCCCTTAGTTATTACTCTAGTTATTACTCTACTTATTCCTTTAGTTATTACTCTAGTTATTCCTTTAGTTATTCCCTTAGTTGTTACTCTAGTTATCCCCTTAGTTATTACTCTAGTTATTACTCTACTTATTCCTTTAGTTATTACTCTAGTTATTCCTTTAGTTATTCCCTTAGTTGTTACTCTAGTTATTCCCTTAGTTATTACTCTAGTTATTACTCTACTTATTCCTTTAGTTATTACTCTAGTATCCCCTTAGTTATTACTCTAGTTATTCCTTTAGTTATTCCCTTAGTTGTTACTCTAGTTATTCCCTTAGTTATCCCTTCATGTTGTTGCATGGTTTGGTTTCCTGAGAACACGTGTCAGGTTCCTCATGACTCACAGGAAGGTTCCTCCCTTTACATGAATGTGTTTGAATGCATGTTGAGTCCAGAGCAGCTCACTGTCAGCATGTGAGGAGAGAATAATCATAAAGACATGTGAAAGAAGTGGCGTTACCTCGGAGATGACTGAACAGCAGGAAGAAGAACTGTTTGTTGTTGTTTTGCTGTCCCTGTTTATCAGGGAGCGCTTCATTCACTCACCTGTCTCCCTGGGTGAACACGGCCTCTCACTTGTGTCCACGAGGAAGACTTTTAAAAACCATCAGGGAAGTTTACTGGAGCTAATCTTCCCAGTTCCTTCGTAATATCTCCGTAAACTTGTATTTTAACCAAATATCTGTTGCTTCTTATTATGTTTTCTTCTGAGAAACTAAAGACAAAGCTCCAGACAACATATGGTTAGTCGCAGCCTCTTGCCTTCATTTGAAGTAATAGTGCCTCATATTTAATTATTGTTATTTATTTATAAGTGGAGAGGTATGAAGCAAACGCAGCACTAAAATGACAGATTTGTCAATGGAGTTTTGTGTGGAGCGCGCACACACTCACACTCACACTCACACTCACACACTCTAACTGGGCCGAGGCTTAATTTACCAGCCCCATTAGACCAGTTTCCTTCCTCCTGCTTCCTGCTCATTCCTTGTCTGACGAACATCCCAAAATATACATTCAGTTCATAATGAAGGAAACAGAGAAAAGCTGTTTAGAGAAAGACGTGGTTTTTATAATAAATATATGCGAATGGAAACACGTTTTCCTACTAAACCTTCTTTAAACATGTTTGACATCAGTGTAACAAATACACAATAAATGCTACTTTTGTATATTAAATATATAGTATGTCCAATGTCTAAAATAGACAGTACTTGTACATATATATTAAATATAATGTCTAAAACACACAATACAGTATTTTAAGAATGCTTTGCATACATTGATATTAAATATATAGTATGTCTAATATATTAAATATATAATATGTCTAAAACACACAATACATGACAGTACTTTAAGAATACTTTGCATACATTGATATTAAATAAATAGTATGTCTAATATATTAAATATATAATATGTATGAAACACACAATATATGACAGTATTTTAAGAGTACTTGTACATGTATATTAAATATAATATGTCTAAAACACACAATACATGACAGTATTTAGAGAGTACTTGTACATGTATATTAAATATAATATGTCTAAAACACACAATACATGACAGTACTTTAAGAGTGCTTGTACATGTATATTAAATGTATATTGTGTCTAGAAGCTGAATGTAATTCTGTAAACCGTCTTCGTCCCGTGTCGCGCCGCCCTGTCGCCACCAGATGGCGCTGTGGGCGCCATGTTTTTCTGTCACTTGGTGTTGTTCTTCTCTCGTGTAAAGAGAGATTTTTCCAAAAATTGCGTCATAGCCCTCGCGTGAGCGCGGGTGACGCGCATGCGTCGTAATGGTGTCAGCAGGGAGACTCTCACGAGACGTTCATTGAGTTTCCCGCCACCCCGAGACAAGGAAGAGTGACACCACGTGACGCGGCGGCCGCTTGTGAGCGCGACACACCATCTTCACTCGCGGTGGCGGGTTTTTAATGTATTCGGTGTTTGACGTCACAGCACGGGCCCGTGTGTGTGTGTGTGTGTGTGTGTGTGTGTGTGTGTGTGTGTGTGTGTGTGTGTGTGTGTGTGTGTGTGTGTGTGTGTGTTTCACTGCACGAGACGCTTCCTTTTCGATTGTGTTCACTTTATTTTGACTGGAGACTTGTGTGGGTCTGATTACCCATCATGCTTTGCGGCCCAGCATTCAAATCCGCTGCTCATGCGCGGATCTCGTGTTTGCAGCCGCTGACTGTGTGTGTGTGTGCGTGTGTGCGTGTGCGCGTGTCAGGTGGTTCTCCTGGGGATGGACATCCTGTCTGCGTTGGTCAGTCGGCTGCAGGACAGATTCAGGACGCAGGTGGGGACAGGTGAGCCTCTTTAGTACACTTATAATAATATATGTTTATTGATTCAATGAGTCTTAGCTACGTGTGTAAAATAAGCCCATTAATATATATAATGCATTTAACAATATTCATTCATGACCAAACAATATAACTGTTTGTTAAAGTATATATATCTAAATATTTATGGACAAAATAAAATATTATAAAAAATGTTTGATACTTTTTTTGACTATTCATAGTGAAATATTCTGCTTGAATCCATATTTGTACGTCGCACACTTTAATTTAATAAATTAAATAAAAAAAAAACACTCAATGTATTTAATCTGATGAATCTCTTCTGTCACATTTTGTTCCATTCTTCTTTTTTTTATAAATACATTAAATACTAGTAATAAAAAGCCAAATGTGTAGCGGGAAGAAACCTCTTATATATACTTGGAATATTACACACACACACACACACACACACACACACACACACACACACACACACACACACACACACTCACTCACTCACTCACTCACTCACTCACATTGTGTTGCTGGTCCCAGTTCTGCCGAGCCTCATGGACCGGCTGGGAGACTCCAGGGACCGGGTCCGGGACCAGGACCAGGTCCTGCTGCTGAAGGTCATGGACCAGGCCGCCAACCCTCAGGTGCAGCATACCTTTCAATAACACACCTTCATCGTCCTCTTCCTCCAGACTGACGTGTGTGTGTGTGTGTGTGTGTGTGTGTGTGTGTGTGTGTGTGTGTGTGTGTGTGTGTGTGTGTGTGTGTTTCAGTTTGTGTGGGAGCGCATGATGGGAGGCTTCAAACACAAGAACAACCGGACCAGAGAAGGACTCTGTGTCTGTCTCATTTCAACCCTCAACGTGTGAGTTTATACATCATAATAAACTATATATATATATATATATATATGTATATGTATATGTATATATACATATATATATATGTATATGTATATATACATATACATGTATATATATATATAATGTGTATGTGTATGTGTATGTATATATATATATGTGTATATATATATATATATATATATATATGTATGTATATATATATATGTATATGTGTATATATATATATATATATATATGTATATATATATATATATATATATATATATATGTATATGTATATATGTATGTATGTGATAATCTTTGTTTGTTCACAAAAGAATAAATAAATCACTTTTAATCAAGTTAAAATCAAAGAAAAGCATCAAAATCTTCACATTTGAGAAGCCGGGACGAATAAATTCTCATAGTTTCTGCTGTAAAAATGACTGGAATGAGGTTTATTACTGCTGTGTGTCGTCTCCTCAGGTTCGGCTCTCAGAGTCTGACGCTCAGTAAGATCGTCCCTCACGTCTGTGAGCTGCTGGGAGACCCCGCCAGCCAGGTGCAGTGCCTGCTGCCTCTGCTGGCCACAGCAGGCACTGCATGTCACACACACACACGCACACACACACACACACACTGCACGCCACACACACACACACTGCACGTCACACACACATCACACACACACACTGCACGTCACACATACACACACACACACACACACTGCACGTCACACGCACACACTGCACGTCACACACACGTCACACACACACACTGCACGTCACACATACACACACACACACGTCACACACACACTGCACGTCACACATACACACACACTGCACGTCACACACACGTCACACACACACACTGCACGTCACACAAACGTGACACACACACACTGCACGTCACACACACACACTGCACGTCACGCGCACACACACACACACACTGCACGTCACACACACACTGCACGTCACACACACACTGCACGTCACACACAAGCACACACTGCACGTCACACACACACACACACTGCACGACACACGCACACACACACACACTGCACAACACACACACTGCACGTCACACACACACACACTGCACGACACACACACTGCACGTCGCACACACACACACACACTGCACGACACACACTGCACGACACACACTGCACGACACACACACACACACACGCGCGCGCACACACACGCACGCACGCACGTCACACACACACACACACTGCACGTCGCACACACACACACACACACACACTGCACGTCGCACACACACACACACACACACTGCACGACACACACACACACTGCACGACACGCACACACACACACACACACACTGCACGACACACACACACACACACACACACACTGCACGTCACACACACACACACTGCACGTCACACATACACACACACTGCACGTCACACACACACACACACACACGTCTATGAGGAGAGTCGGGCTGCTCTCCCAGACCTGAGCTCCAGTGTGTGTGTTGTCTGCAGGTGCGTGACGGCGCCCTGAGCTGCCTGGTGGAGATCTACCGCCACGTGGGGGAGCGCGTCAGGGGGGATTTGGGAAAGAAGGGTCTTCCTCAGTCACGGTGCGTTCAAGTGCCCCCTGCAGAAATCTGTGCCTAATAATACTAATACTAGAAAATGTCACAAGAAATTGTTATGGTGTGGCGACTACTGCCGTAAGGCGTCGCAATATATACACATTACCAGGAGTGAGATGTGTTGTTGAGGAGTCCTTTCTGTATTCGTGATGGACTTGAGAGCAGCTACTGCTTCACAGACACAGGTCACTGGTTACCATGGTGATTGGGCAGACAAGATCTTAAAAGCACCTTAAACCCCGGCGTCTGAGGCAGAGACATGGGGACGATGAGCAGAGAGGAAGGAAGCAGCCGAACGCGCTGATGTGCTCGTTGTGTGGAGTGAGAGATGTGAGCGTCTGCTCCTCGTGTCTGTATCTAAAGGGACGCACACACGAGCGTGCACGCGACTGTGATTACATGTGCACGCGACCATGCACACACACACAGGCAGCCATTTTGTCTAAACAAAGCTAGCTTAATGCTAGCAACGAGGAGATACGGTGCAACGTTTAGGAAGAAGAAGAAGAAGATGAATAGTCCCGCAGGAGAACATGCAGTGTGCCACACCGAACTAGTACTACTACTACTACTAATAATAATAATAATAATAATAATAATAGTGCTAATAGTGTGTGTGTTACTTCACGCTCTGCAGGCTCAACGTGATCTTCAGCCGGTTCGATGAGGTCCAGCGGTCGGGGGTCATGGTCCCGACCCCGGTGTCAGGTGAGACCGGTCTGGTTCACCGGCCCCTCCTCCTGTGCCCTCATTGGTCCTCCTCTCCTCTCCTCTCATTGGTCCTCCTCTCCTCTCATTGGTCCTCCTCTCCTCTCATTGGTCCTCCTCCTCCTCTCCTCTCATTGGTCCTCCTCTCCTCTCATTGGTCCTCCTCCTCCTCTCCTCTCATTGGTCCTCCTCCTCCTCCTCTCATTGGTCCTCCTCCTCCTCTCATTGGTCCTCCTCCTCCTCTCATTGGTCCTCCTCCTCCTCTCATTGGTCCTCCTCCTCCTTTCCTCTCATTGGTCCTCCTCTCCTCTCATTGGTCCTCCTCCTTGGTCCTCCTCCTCTCATTGGTCCTCCTCCTTGGTCCTCCTCCTCTCATTGGTCCTCCTCCTTGGTCCTCCTCCTCCTCTCCTCTCATTGGTCCTCCTCCTTGGTCCTCCTCCTCCTCTCCTCTCATTGGTCCTCCTCCTTGGTCCTCCTCCTCCTCTCCTCTCATTGGTCCTCCTCCTTGGTCCTCCTCCTCCTCTCCTCTCATTGGTCCTCCTCTCCTCTCATTGGTCCTCCTCTCCTCTCATTGGTCCTCCTCCTCCTCTCCTCTCATTGGTCCGCATGCGGCAGGAGGGAGGTCAGCTTCCTCTTCTCCTCTTCAGCTGGGTGAAGAAGATGTGAGGAGGACTGGAGGAGCACGTGTCTGTCTGTCTGTCTGTCTGTCTGTCTGTCTGTCGACATGCTGAGGAAACTGGTCTGCAGAAGGATCTGCTCCTGTGAGCTGCTGTTTAGAGAATGTGAACACACACACACACATGCTGGTCGTACTGGTTCTCACTGGGAACACTGGAGTTTCTGTCCCATCCTGAGTGCTGTGAGGCTCCGCCCCCTCGTGGTCACGTGACTCTGCTCTTCCTCCCCAGACAAGAACCTGGAGGACGAAGACTCCGGGGACGGCGGCCGCTCCTCTTCCTCGTCCAGAGGGAAGCAGGCGCTGAGCGCCGGGTCACGACGCCCCGCCCCCTCCACGGGCGCCAGGTCTGCAGGTCAGAGGTCACGAGACCCCCAACGACCTTCACACTGTTGTTGTTTATTATTAACGTTTACCTTCACACTGTTGTTGTTTGATGAAGACGCTGCAGGTGTGTTCTACCTGTCTGCTCATGAGGAGACATGATATACATCTGAGTTGTTTATTATTGTTTTCTTTAGCTACATATTTATATGTTATTTACAATTTTATTGTTTTACTTTTTATTCATACATTTTTCCTCTGAATTTTTTGTGTGTGCAAAAACAGCAGAAGCTGTCTACTTATTTATTATTTACTTATTTATTGTTTTACTTATTTTTTTAATAATATATTATCTACTTATTTATGTGTTTTTTAACTATTTATGTATTATTATATTATTAATTGTTTTTTTTTATTCACATATTTTTAGGTGGATTTATTTATATATTTAATTTAATTTGGTCCTTTATTCATAGTAATCTTTTCGTCTGCAGGGCGCGATGCAGCTGGAGCCGTGGACGAGGAGGACTTCCTGCAGGGCTTTGAGGACGTCCCCACACTGCAGGTCTGCACAGGTCCTCCAGACCCTCATGGTGTCTGCAGCATCTCACCCTCTCACTCTCTCACCCTCTCACCCCAGATCTACTCCAACAGGGAGGTGGAGGAGGCCATGATGAAGATCCGAGACGTGCTGTCAGACGACAAGCGGGACTGGGAGCTCCGAGTGGCAGCGGTAAGGCGTCTGTGTGTTTGAGGCCCGCCCCTGAAACGGGGTCTCCCTCTCATGCCCTTGAGGCCCCGCCCCTGAAACGGGGTCTCCCGCGCCCCTCTGTCCCCTGCAGCTGAAGAAGGTGCGCTCTCTGCTGCTCGCCGGCGCCGCCCTGCTGGACGTCTTCCCGCAGCAGCTGCGTCTCACGGAGGCGGCACTCAAGCTGTCGGCCAAAGACCTGCGCTCTCAGGTGGTGAGGGAGGCCTGTCTCACCCTCGGGTAAGTGTCGCCCTGCTGCTGCCTGTCTGTCTCTCTGTCTGTCTCACCTCTCTGTCCTCAGACACCTGTCTGTCTCTCTGTCCTCAGACACCTGTCTGTCTCACCTGTCTGTCTCTCTGTCCTCAGACACCTGTCTGTCTCACCTGTCTGTCTCTCCGTCCTCAGACACCTGTCTGTCTCACCTGTCTGTCTCTCTGTCCTCAGACACCTGTCTGTCTCACCTGTCTGTCTCTCTGTCCTCAGACACCTGTCTGTCTCACCTGTCTGTCTCTCTGTCCTCAGACACCTGTCTGTCTCTCTGTCTGTCTCTCTGTCCTCAGACACCTGTCTGTCCTCAGACACCTGTCTGTCTCTCTGTCTGTCTCTCTGTCCTCAGACACCTGTCTGTCTCTCTGTCCTCAGACACCTGTCTGTCCTCAGACACCTGTCTGTCTCTCTGTCCTCAGACACCTGTCTGTCTCTCTGTCTGTCTCTCTGTCCTCAGACACCTGTCTGTCCTCAGACACCTGTCTGTCTCTCTGTCCTCAGACACCTGTCTATCTCACCTGTCTGTCTCTCTGTCCTCAGACACCTGTCTGTCTCTCTGTCCTCAGACACCTGTCTGTCCTCAGACACCTGTCTGTCTCTCTGTCCTCAGACACCTGTCTATCTCACCTGTCTGTCTCTCTGTCCTCAGACACCTGTCTGTCTCTCTGTCCTCAGACACCTGTCTGTCCTCAGACACCTGTCTGTCTCTCTGTCCTCAGACACCTGTCTATCTCACCTGTCTGTCTCTCTGTCCTCAGACACCTGTCTGTCCTCAGACACCTGTCTGTCTCTCTGTCCTCAGACACCTGTCTATCTCACCTGTCTGTCTCTCTGTCCTCAGACACCTGTCTGTCTCTCTGTCCTCAGACACCTGTCTGTCCTCAGACACCTGTCTGTCTCTCTGTCCTCAGACACCTGTCTGTCTCTCCGTCCTCAGACACCTGTCTGTCTCTCTGTCCTCAGACACCTGTCTGTCTCTCCGTCCTCAGACACCTGTCTGCGGTGCTCGGCGGTGGCTTCGATCACGCGGCTGAAGCCGTGATGCCGGTCCTCCTCGGCCTCGTGTCAAACAGTGCTAAGGTCATGGCGTCCTCGGCCACATCGGCCGTGCGCCTCATCCTGCGCGTGCGTGAGCTCGTCTTTGTTTATGTGTGTGTTTGTGTTGATATGTTTATGTGTGTGTTGACGCTCATGTTGTTGCGGTGCAGCACACACACTCCCCGAGGCTCCTCCCCCTCATCTGCAGCAGCTGCTGCTGCAAGTCTGTGGCGGTCCGGAGGTGAGACGCGTACTTTATATTTATTATTTATTGTTTTTTATCTTATTGTGATACATTCATAGTTATTTAATTATGTTATTATGTTATGTGTATTTTATTTCTGTTTTTATATTTGTATCTAATTGCATTTATTTATTTCTATTTAATTATATTTTCTGTGTTATTTTTGTATTTTCAGTATTTGTATTTTATTATATTTGTTCTATGCATCTCATTTTTTAAATTAATTTTTCTATAATTTTTTATTTTATTTTTGTAGTCTTATTGTAATGCATTCACATGTATTTAATAATATAATATTATTTTTGTATTTGTTTTATTTAATTTCTGCTTTTATATTTGTATTGCATTTATTTATTTCTATTAATTATATTTTCTATGTATTAGTTTTTTTATCGGCTTCATTTTATTTGTTTAATTTCTAATTTCAGTATTTTTATTTTATTATTTGTTTCATGCATCTAGTTTTTTTTCATTCATTAATATAATTAAAAGTATTATTGGTTTATTTATTATAATATTTCATCTTGTTTCAGGCGCTGCTTTGAGTTTTTGGATCTGCTGCTGCAGGAC
The DNA here is from genome assembly GCF_910589615.1 of Taurulus bubalis. Classification (NCBI taxonomy): domain Eukaryota; kingdom Metazoa; phylum Chordata; class Actinopteri; order Perciformes; family Cottidae; genus Taurulus; species Taurulus bubalis. Next base: position 1,382,010 of record NC_136609.1, on the reverse strand, counting down.
TGGCAGACGAGCTCCCTGGAGAGGTTCATGTTATTATTAAGTGTGGCTTCAGCTAGAGGGGTCATAGACCCCTATAGCAAAGCGCACTTCATATTTTTGCTCGGGCTTATTATTAAGTGTGGCTTCAGCTAGAGGGGTCATAGACCCCTATAGCAAAGCGCACTTCATATTATTGCTCGGGCTTATTATTATTAAGTGTGGCTTCAGCTAGAGGGGTCATAGACCCCTATAGCAAAGCGCACTTCATATTATTGCTCGGGCTTATTATTAAGTGTGGCTTCAGCTAGAGGGGTCATAGACCCCTATAGCAAAGCGCACTTCATATTATTGCTCGGGCTTATTATTAAGTGTGGCTTCAGCTAGAGGGGTCATAGACCCCTATAGCAAAGCGCACTTTATATTATTGCTCGGGCTTATTATTATTATTACTTATTATTATTCTTCTTATTCCGCCAAACTTTGGACCGTATCTTCTCCCACAGCGTTGCCCGCACATGCGTAAAAAATACATCAAAACGTGCGGCCCGATCGGGAATCGTGAGCTATGACTTTTCTAAGAGATTCGACCAGCCATTTTCCCGAAAAGTGCGAAAAACGGCGAGAAATTGTCCCATTCACTTGACTGGGGTTTCGGACTGAAGAGAGCAAAAAAACATACATCTTTGTGCCCACAGTGACTCGCCATAATGTATCGTAGAGAAATGATTTAAAGTTTAAAACGTTGACAAAAGTCTGGAGTTTATTTGCCCAATTGGGCATTTTTTGATAGCTAGCACAGTTTTCATGTAATTATTGTTCAAGTTTAGGAAAATGTGGGAACCATTTCAGAGTTTACAATGGGTGTGTGTGGGGAAGGTTAGAGCTGTGATGTCATCGCTAGAGCACGAGGAGCTGTGTCCTAAACAACCTTTTTGTATTTGTATTTTGCCATTCACTCCACAATATTGACTTTTGAGGCATAATTTATATATGAAAACGTTGGAAATATTGTGCCGGTGCTACACATGCGTCGTGGAATCCAACAAATGTATACTGTTTTGTCAGCAAGCCTGAAAGCGACATGAAGTCCGGCCAACTGCTCCATTAACCTCCATGTTAAATCGGACCACAATTTTCTCTCATGACGGAAACGTGAGCACTTTACAAACTGAATTTACGCCCTCATTTATAAATCCTTACAAATATTTAAGTAGACGGAAACGTTCTCAGAAGTCTTGTGCTTCTCATGATGTCATTATTTTCGTGATGGGATCCATGGTTGTCTGTCAAATACAATAGTTTGAAAGTTAGTTTTTTCATTAAATCAACTATCCTGTCTCTCTCTCAGTGAACACCATGGCAACGGTGACACACGCGCACACACGCGCAGGAGGAACTGTCAGTTGGTCAGCTGACATCCTGACTGTTTGTGCTTCTCATGATTTCATTGCTTTTATTCATATCTGTTGTGACTGACTCATGGATTTAAACATGGTTATTCATTTCATTTTATTTAAACAAACCAATTGAAGTCTTGGGTAGGAGAGAGGCAAAGTTGTACTTTTTTACATTGAGCAGCTCTGGTTAATTGATGGCTGACATGATTGTTTTAAGGTCTTCTCCCTCTTCTGCCCCTCCCAATGGGCTTTTCGCATGAGTGTTTGAGTGCTATTTTTTTCCCGCCATTCGATCTATATACCGCCCCCTGTCTGTCTAACTCTGTCTGGCCCCCCACTTTCCGTGGCTGACATGATATTAGTTAATCTGATTTCTCTCTCTCTCTCTCTCTCTCTCTCTCTCTCTCTCTCTCTCTCTCTCTCTCTCTCTCTCTCTCCTCCTGCCTCTCTCTCTCTCTCTCTCTCTCTCCTCCTGCCTCTCTCTCTCTCTCTCTCCTCCTGCCCCTCTCTCTCTCTCTCTCTCTCTCTCTCTCTCTCTCCTCCTGCCTCTCTCTCTCTCTCTCTCTCTCTCTCTCCTCCTGCCTCTCTCTCTCTCTCTCTCTCTGATAGCTAGCACAGTTTTCATGTAATTATTGTTCAAGTTTAGGAAAATGTGGGAACCATTTCAGAGTTTACAATGGGTGTGTGTGGGGAAGGTTAGAGCTGTGATGTCATCGCTAGAGCACGAGGAGCTGTGTCCTAAACAACCTTTTTGTATTTGTATTTTGCCATTCACTCCACAATATTGACTTTTGAGGCATAATTTATATATGAAAACGTTGGAAATATTGTGCCGGTGGTACACATGCGTCGTGGAATCCAACAAATGTATACTGTTTTGTCAGCAAGCCTGAAAGCGACATGAAGACCGGCCAACTGCTCCATTAACCTCCATGTTAAATCGGACCACAATTTTCTCTCATGACGGAAACGTGAGCACTTTACAAACTGAATTTACGCCCTCATTTATAAATCCTTACAAATATTTAAGTAGACGGAAACGTTCTCAGAAGTCTTGTGCTTCTCATGATGTCATTATTTTCGTGATGGGATCCATGGTTGTCTGTCAAATACAGTAGTTTGAAAGTTAGTTTTTTCATTAAATCAACTCTCCTGTCTCTCTCTCAGTGAACACCATGGCAACGGTGACACACACGCGCACACACACATGCGCAGGAGGAACTGTCAGTTGGTCAGCTGACACTTGACTGTTTGTGCTTCTCATGATTTCATTATTTTCGTGATGGGATGGGATTCATGTTTGTCTGTCAAATACAATAGTATTATTTCTTGGTGTAACCACACCTCCCTACTCAATTCTGCGCCCTACCTCGAATTATGGCCCATCTTCATTACCTACACTTACACCGGTCTCAAGACACAAATAAACGCCTCTTAACTTCTTTTCTTCCATATGCTTCCTCTTATTAAACACTTAAACAAGCTTAAGACTCATAGACACGGTTTAAACATCCTAATATTACCAATAAGGCACACAAATAGACATTTTAGACCATTAATAACGTCCTCTGTCAGACGCTCATGAGCCACACCCACGGTTTTCCCGCCTTATGCAAATGAGCTGCACCCACAGAGACTTTCACCCAGACACCTGCAAAGAGCTCCTCTCCCCTCCTCCTATTCTAATTAATGTTAAATATAAACTAATCTCTAAATCCTTGAACTTATTCAATCCCCTTGGCTTTTATTCAAGTTCAGGAACATAGAAATCCACTACAGGTACTTTACCCCTTATCTTTCTTCGGTATAATTCTCGTTAAGCCTGAATATACGGGTTTAACCCCTTAATAACCTCCCATTAACACACAAACACACACATCTCAGACAACACCCTAACCGAAATTTAGAAATTTCTGAAATCTATTTTAAACTCTACAAAAAACATTTCACACACATTCTTATATATCATACATTAGACTTAGACACACACACAGAATTATCACAAAATGATTGACTGTGTGTGTCTATGTGCGCCCGTGTGTGTGTGTGCGCGCACGTTTTTTGACCCCAGAAAGTTGGTGAGTGAGGAGATACAACTTGGATCGACCTTTCACCCAATGAGTCTGTTGTTGCTGGGGAAAAATGGACAACACAAAGAATCCGATTAGGCTCCTCCCATAGAAGAAGTCTGATTGGCTCTTTTTTATTTGGCTTTCGGTTAAGGATTTTTTTTTTCATTGTGTAAAAAACTACGTTTTTCACCCTCTCAAAGAAAGTCATTTGATCTGATAATTCTAAGAAGTCTGATTGGCTCTTTTTTATTTGGCTTTCGGTTAAGGATTTTTTTTTTCATTGTGTAAAAAACTACGTTTTTCACCCTCTCAAAGAAAGTCATTTGATCTGATAATTCTGAAGGTGGCAGAGGTTATTGAGGTTATTGTGTTATTGAGAGATGTGTTACCTCAATAACACATCTCACTACCGGTAATGTATACATATTGCGACGTCTTACGGCAGTAGTAGCCACACTTTCAAAATTTCTTGTGAAATTTTCTAGTTATTATTATTCTTCTTATTCCGCCAAACTTTGGACCGTATCTTCTCCCACAGCGTTGCCCGCACATGCGTAAAAAATACATCAAAACGTGCGGCCCGATCGGGAATCGTGAGCTATGACTTTTCTAAGAGATTCGACCAGCCATTTTCCCGAAAAGTGCGAAAAACGGCGAGAAATTGTCCCATTCACTTGACTGGGGTTTCGGACTGAAGAGAGCAAAAAAACATACATCTTTGTGCCCACAGTGACTCGCCATAATGTATCGTAGAGAAATTATTTAAAGTTTAAAACGTTGACAAAAGTCTGGAGTTTATTTGCCCAATTGGGCATTTTTTGATAGCTAGCACAGTTTTCATGTAATTATTGTTCAAGTTTAGGAAAATGTGGGAACCATTTCAGAGTTTACAATGGGTGTGTGTGGGGAAGGTTAGAGCTGTGATGTCATCGCTAGAGCACGAGGAGCTGTGTCCTAAACAACCTTTTTGTATTTGTATTTTGCCATTCACTCCACAATATTGACTTTTGAGGCATAATTTATATATGAAAACGTTGGAAATATTGTGCCGGTGGTACACATGCGTCGTGGAATCCAACAAATGTATACTGTTTTGTCAGCAAGCCTGAAAGCGACATGAAGACCGGCCAACTGCTCCATTAACCTCCATGTTAAATCGGACCACAATTTTCTCTCATGACGGAAACGTGAGCACTTTACAAACTGAATTTACGCTCTCATTTCTAAATCCTTACAAATATTTAAGTAGACGGAAACGTTCGCAGAAGTCTTGTGCTTCTCATGATGTCATTATTTTCGTGATGGGATCCATGGTTGTCTGTCAAATACACTAGTTTGAAAGTTAGTTTTTTCATTAAATCAACTCTCCTGTCTCTCTCTCAGTGAACACCATGGCAACGGTGACACACACGCGCAGGAGGAACTGTCAGTTGGTCAGCTGACATCCTGACTGTTTGTGCTTCTCATGATTTCATTATTTTCGTGATGGGATGGGATTCATGGTTGTCTGTCAAATACAATAGTATTATTTCTTGGTGTAACCACACCTCCCTACTCAATTCTGCGCCCTACCTCGAATAATGGCCCATCTTCATTACCTACACTTACACCGGTCTCAAGACACAAATAAACGCCTCTTAACTTCTTTTCTTCCATATGCTTCCTCTTATTAAACACTTAAACAAGCTTAAGACTCATAGACACGGTTTAAACATCCTAATATTACCAATAAGGCACACAAATAGACATTTTAGACCATTAATAACGTCCTCTGTCAGACGCTCATGAGCCACACCCACGGTTTTCCCGCCTTATGCAAATGAGCTGCACCCACAGAGACTTTCACCCAGACCCCTGCAAAGAGCTCCTCTCCCCTCATCCTATTCTAATTAATGTTAAATATAAACTAATCTCTAAATCCTTGAATTTATTCAATCCCCTTGGCTTTTATTCAAGTTCAGGAACATAGAAATCCACTACAGAGCTGTGTCCTAAACAACCTTTTTGTATTTGTATTTTGCCATTCACTCCACAATATTGACTTTTGAGGCATAATTTATATATGAAAACGTTGGAAATATTGTGCCGGTGGTACACATGCGTCGTGGAATCCAACAAATGTATACTGTTTTGTCAGCAAGCCTGAAAGCGACATGAAGACCGGCCAACTGCTCCATTAACCTCCATGTTAAATCGGACCACAATTTTCTCTCATGACGGAAACGTGAGCACTTTACAAACTGAATTTACGCTCTCATTTATAAATCCTTACAAATATTTAAGTAGACGGAAACGTTCTCAGAAGTCTTGTGCTTCTCATGATGTCATTATTTTCGTAATGGGATTCACGGTTGTCTGTCAAATACAATAGTTTAAAAGGTTGTTTTCTCATTAAATCCACAGTTCAGTCTCCCGCTCTGTGACAGTGTCACACCTGTTTTAAGTTAGCCAATCAGGGCTGTCACCACGACAACCGGTGATACAAACGCAGGAGGAGCCAACTGACGTTGGTCAGCTGACATCCAAGACACTCTATTTTAAACTCTACAAAAAACGTTTCACACACATTCTTATATATCATACATTAGACTTAGACACACACACACACAGAATTATCACAAAACGATTGACTGTGTGTGTCTATGTGCGCCCGCGTGTGTGTGCGCGCACGTTTTTTGACCCCAGAAAGTTGGTGAGTGAGGAGATACAACTTGGATCGACCTTTCACCCAATGAGTCTGTTGTTGCTGGGGAAAAATGGACAATACAATGAATCTGATTAGGCTCCTCCCATAGAAGAAGTCTGATTGGCTCTTTTTTATTTGGCTTTCGGTTAAGGATTTTTTTTTTCATTGTGTAAAAAACTACGTTTTTCACCCTCTCAAAGAAAGTCATTTGATCTGATAATTCTGAAGGTGGCAGAGGTTATTGAGGTTATTGTGTTATTGAGAGATGTGTTACCTCAATAACACATCTCACTACCGGTAATGTATACATATTGCGACGTCTTACGGCAGTAGTAGCCACACTTTCAAAATTTCTTGTGAAATTTTCTAGTTATTCTTCTTATTCCGCCAAACTTTGGACCGTATCTTCTCCCACAGCGTTGCCCGCACATGCGTAAAAAATACATCAAAACGTGCGGCCCGATCGGGAATCGTGAGCTATGACTTTTCTAAGAGATTCGACCAGCCATTTTCCCGAAAAGTGCGAAAAACGGCGAGAAATTGTCCCATTCACTTGACTGGGGTTTCGGACTGAAGAGAGCAAAAAAACATACATCTTTGTGCCCACAGTGACTCGCCATAATGTATCGTAGAGAAATGATTTAAAGTTTAAAACGTTGACAAAAGTCTGGAGTTTATTTGCCCAATTGGGCATTTTTTGATAGCTAGCACAGTTTTCATGTAATTATTGTTCAAGTTTAGGAAAATGTGGGAACCATTTCAGAGTTTACAATGGGTGTGTGTGGGGAAGGTTAGAGCTGTGATGTCATCGCTAGAGCACGAGGAGCTGTGTCCTAAACAACCTTTTTGTATTTGTATTTTGCCATTCACTCCACAATATTGACTTTTGAGGCATAATTTATATTTGAAAACGTTGGAAATATTGTGCCGGTGGTACACATGCGTCGTGGAATCCAACAAATGTATACTGTTTTGTCAGCAAGCCTGAAAGCGACATGAAGACCGGCCAACTGCTCCATTAACCTCCATGTTAAATCGGACCACAATTTTCTCTCATGACGGAAACGTGAGCACTTTACAAACTGAATTTACGCTCTCATTTATAAATCCTTGCAAATATTTAAGTAGACGGAAACGTTCTCAGAAGTCTTGTGCTTCTCATGATGCCATTATTTTCGTGATGGGATTCATGGTTGTCTGTCAAATACAATAGTTTAAAAGGTTGTTTTCTCATTAAATCCACAGTTCAGTCTCCTGCTCTGTGACAGTGTCACACCTGTTTTAAGTTAGCCAATCAGGGCTGTCACCACGACAACCGGTGATACAAACGCAGGAGGAGCCAACTGACGTTGGTCAGCTGACATCCAAGACACTCTATTTTAAACTCTACAAAAAACGTTTCACACACATTCTTATATATCATACATTAGACTTAGACACACACACACACAGAATTATCACAAAACGATTGACTGTGTGTGTCTATGTGCGCCCGCGTGTGTGTGCGCCCACGTCTTTTGACCCCAGAAAGTTGGTGAGTGAGGAGATACAACTTGGATCGACCTTTCACCCAATGAGTCTGTTGTTGCTGGGGAAAAATGGACAACACAACGAATCCGATTAGGCTCCTCCCATAGAAGAAGTCTGATTGGCTCTTTTTTATTTGGCTTTCGGTTAAGGATTTTTTTTTTCATTGTGTAAAAAACTACGTTTTTCACCCTCTCAAAGAAAGTCATTTGATCTGATAATTCTGAAGGTGGCAGAGGTTATTGAGGTTATTGTGTTATTGAGAGATGTGTTACCTCAATAACACATCTCACTACCGGTAATGTATACATATTGCGACGTCTTACGGCAGTAGTAGCCACACTTTCAAAATTTCTTGTGAAATTTTCTAGTTATTATTATTATTTTATATTAATATGTTTATTTATAAGTACAACATAAGTATACAGAAGTACTGCAGGGTGGGGTCCTCTTTGTGTTTCCACCAGAGAGAAACCTGAACCCCAAATACCAGAGGTGTGTGTGTGCGTGTGTGTGTGTGTGTGTGTGTGTGTGTGTGTGTGTGTGTGTGTGGTCCAGAGCAGATGGAGGTCTGCTCATGCAGGAGGTCAAAGGTCGTGTGTAGAATCACACTTAATCAATAAAGTTTGGGTTTTATTCCCTAAATACACTTTTATTAATTTTACTTTATCTGGTTTGTATTCATTATTTAATATTTAAGTATTCTGCTCGTACATTTATGACTTTAATTAAGTCTCCTCCCTGTCTCCTCTTTGTCTCCTCATCTCCTCCTCGTCTCCTCATCTCCTCGTATCCTCCTTATCTCCTCATCTCCTTCTCTCCTCCTCGTCTTCTCCTTGTCTCCTCCTCATCTTCTCGTCTCCTCATCTCCTCCTCGTCTCCTCCTCATCTGCTCCTCGTCTCCTCCTCGTCTCCTCGTCTCCTCAGACACGGGGCCGTCCTGATGGAGACCATAAAGAAGGGCGTCCACGACGCCGACGCGGAGGCTCGCTGCGTGGCCAGAAAGTGAGTCGCACCTTTTCCCCATTGACCCCGCCTCCTGGCCCCGCCCCCTGACCATGACCCCGCCCCCTGGCCCTTTCCCCTGTACCCTGCCCCCACCTCCTGGCTCCGCCCACTGACCACTGACCCCGCCCCCCAGCACAGGTAGCGGTCACTCAGCCGTTTCCCCCGCAGGTGTTACTGGACGTTCCACGGCCACTTTCGGCGGGAGGCGGAGCTTCTGTTCCAGGGTCTGGAGGCGTCCTATCAGAAGGCTCTGCAGGCTCACCTGAGGAGCGGAGGCCACGCCTCCTCCTCGCTGCCCGTCTCCGACCGCTCCTCCTCTTCCTCCCAGGAGAGCCTCAGGTGAGGCGCCTCTTCTTCTTCTTCTTCTTCTTCTTCTTCTTCTTCTTCTTCTTCTTCTTCTTCTTCTTCTTCTTCTTCTTCTTCTTTGTTTGTTTGTTTCCTGAACAAAGGAAGTTTACAGATGTTTTTACCTCTTTCTTTATTTATTTTTGTCTCCACAGTCGACCGCTTCCTGTCAAAAACACCTTCGGGACGCGCTGTGAGTCTCTTTCATTCTTATTAGTGAATATAAATAATAATAATAATAAATGTAGAGACTTTAAGACTTAAAAGACCAAGTTTAAACAAATCTTTTTAAACGAGAGAAAGAAATAACCAGGAAGATAAATATTAATGTTGATAAGTTCAACATTAATTCAAGTGCATAAATTGATCATAATAAATTGTGTATTACTTATACTTATACGAATAAAGAGTAAATTAAAATAAATACATAAAATAATGAATCAATAACAAAGCAGTAAAGCAAAAGAAAACCTATTATTACATTTCTAAATACTCTAAAGTGAACCCTGCAGCTCAGACAGAAAACCTTTGACCCTTCTGCTGCAGCCGCCACCAGCCGGCCGCCACCTTCCTCCTCCTCCTCCTCTTCCTCTTCCTCCCTCCGGCGCTCTCGCAGCGACGTGGACGTGAGCGCGGCGACTTCTGCCGCCGCCGCCCGCACCAGGATGCCCGCCGCGCCCTCCGCCCTGCAGGCGCCCGGCTCGGCCTTCAGCTCGGCCTCGGCCCTGCCGCCCGGCTCCTACGCCTCGCTGGGTAAGACCTCAGTGTGGGACGAGAACCATCTGGTAAATGTGTGAACGTGTAAATGTATAATTCGTGCTTCAGGGTGCACTTCACCCTCTTGTGGCGGAAATAAGCACTACAACAACACTTTGTTTTCACAGGTAAGAAAAAAAGAAGAAACTTCTTTCCCTGTTTTTGATTCATTATTATTTATTTATCAGTAATTATTAATGATGTTGTCCCGTTTCCCTCATGATAGTTTCTCTGTTCCTGCTGACAGAAGCGTTTCTTTGCTGTTTCTGCAGGTCGGGTTCGGACCAGAAGAAGTTCAGGAAGCGGTTCGCCGGCGGGCGACAGCCGGGGGCGGAGCCAAAGGAAAGCGGCGTCCCAGTCTCAACGTGAGCGGCTTGACGCCATAATTACACCATAAACTCTTTTATTAAGGAACTATTTGATCCGATGATGAAATACATTCAGTTCTGTGAAATGTTGTTTTTCTCTAACATTCAGTATTTTTCGCAGCCGGCAGTCGCTCCGGTTCCCCCGGCCGCCTGCTCGGCTCCGCCTACGGCCGGATCGCGAGGCCGAGCGTCGGAGACGAGAGCCGACCCCGAGGTCACCGCAGCCACGGCTGCAGCCGGGAGACCAGCCCCTCCAGAGCCGCCGCGGGTGAGCAGGAAACCAGCGCTCACTTCCTGTTAGAGTTCCTCTGGTTTGTGGTCACATGACATTCTCAGAAGAATCAATCATGACGTCATCGCCTCACTGAGGAGCTCAGAGGTTATGGTCTGCTGAAAGTAAACGGTTTATTTGAGGAGAGATTTTAAACCTGATGAGCCCTCGAAAATGAGGGCTTAACTCTTCATCAGGAGGTCTTCCTCACTCTCCAAGTCCTCGTTCTCCATGAATCTACCACAGCCTCTGATGTGACAGAGCAACGCCTTACAAGACAGACATGAAAATCCCTCACCTTTCGGCGAAATTCGCCGTTTTGAAACCAAAATAGGTGACCTGCATGAATCGTATAGATCCGAAGAGTTTTTGTTTTTGGGAGAGAGATGGGGGGGGTCAACTGTCCGCCGTTTCTGAGATTGGAGTGGGACACGGAAAAAACTGAGGTCGTGATCATCTTAGCAATAGAAGATCTTTGACGTGTCGAGTCTTGGCCAATCAGCGTTAAGATGTCTACAGCGGCTTCATTTCCCTCCCACCAGTTTTTTAATGGCAAGCTAGTCAGCCTGCTAACACGTTAGCTAACGTTGTTGGAGAGACAGCGAGTGAGATTACTGGCAGCGGAGAGTCCGTGGCAGCGTGTGACGTCAGCGGCTCTGTTAGTTCTACCTACGACACCTCACTACATATAAGTTCTACTAAAGACACCTCACTACATATAAGTTCTACTAAAGACACCTCACTACATATAAGTTCTACCTACGACACCTCACTACATATAAGTTCTACTACCGACACCTCACTACATATAAGTTCTACTACTGACACCTCACTACATATAAGTTCTACTACTGACACCTCACTACATATAAGTTCTACCTACTGACACCTCACTACATATAAGTTCTACTACTGACACCTCACTACATATAAGTTCTACCTACGACACCTCACTACATATAAGTTCTACCTACGACACCTCACTACATATAAGTTCTACTACCGACACCTCACTACATATAAGTTCTACTACCGACACCTCACTATATATAAGTTCTACCTACCGACACCTCACTACATATAGGTTCTACTACCGACACCTCACTACATATAAGTTCTACTGCCGACACCTCACTACATATAAGTTCTACTACCGACACCTCACTACATATAAGTTCTACCTACGACACCTCACTACATATAAGTTCTACTACCGACACCTCACTACATATAAGTTCTACTACCGACACCTCACTACATATAAGTTCTACCTACGACACCTCACTACATATAAGTTCTACCTACGACACCTCACTACATATAAGTTCTACCTACGACACCTCACTACATATAAGTTCTACTACCGACACCTCACTATATATAAGTTCTACCTACCGACACCTCACTACATATAAGTTCTACTACCGACACCTCACTACATATAAGTTCTACTGCCGACACCTCACTACATATAAGTTCTACTACCGACACCTCACTACATATAAGTTCTACCTACGACACCTCACTACATACAAGTTCTACTACCGACACCTCACTACATATAAGTTCTACTACCGACACCTCACTACATATAAGTTCTACCTACGACACCTCACTACATATAAGTTCTACCTACGACACCTCACTACATATAAGTTCTACCTACGACACCTCACTACATATAAGTTCTACTACCGACACCTCACTACATATAAGTTCTACTACCGACACCTCACTACATATAAGTTCTACTACCGACACCTCACTACATATAAGTTCTACTACCGACACCTCACTACATATAAGTTCTACCTACGACACCTCACTACATATAAGTTCTACTACCGACACCTCACTACATATAAGTTCTACCTACGACGCCTCACTACATATAAGTTCTACCTACGACACCTCACTACATATAAGTTCTACTACCGACACCTCACTACATATAAGTTCTACTACCGACACCTCACTACATATAAGTTCTACCTACGACACCTCACTACATATAAGTTCTACTACCGACACCTCACTACATATAAGTTCTACCTACGACACCTCACTACATATAAGTTCTACCTACGACACCTCACTACATATAAGTTCTACTACCGACACCTCACTACATATAAGTTCTACCTACGACACCTCACTACATATAAGTTCTACTACTGACACCTCACTACATATAAGTTCTACTACTGACACCTCACTACATATAAGTTCTACTACTGACACCTCACTACATATAAGTTCTACTACTGACACCTCACTACATATAAGTTCTACTACCGACACCTCACTACATATAAGTTCTACCTACGACACCTCACTACATATAAGTTCTACTACTGACACCTCACTACATATAAGTTCTACTACCGACACCTCACTACATATAAGTTCTACTACTGACACCTCACTACATATAAGTTCTACTACCGACACCTCACTACATATAAGTTCTACTACTGACACCTCACTACATATAAGTTCTACCTACTGACACCTCACTACATATAAGTTCTACTACTGACACCTCACTACATATAAGTTCTACCTACGACACCTCACTACATATAAGTTCTACCTACGACACCTCACTACATATAAGTTCTACTACCGACACCTCACTACATATAAGTTCTACCTACGACACCTCACTACATATAAGTTCTACCTACGACACCTCACTACATATAAGTTCTACCTACGACACCTCACTACATATAAGTTCTACTACCGACACCTCACTACATATAAGTTCTACCTACGACACCTCACTACATATAAGTTCTACTACCGACACCTCACTACATATAAGTTCTACTACTGACACCTCACTACATATAAGTTCTACTACTGACACCTCACTACATATAAGTTCTACCTACTGACACCTCACTACATATAAGTTCTACTACTGACACCTCACTACATATAAGTTCTACCTACGACACCTCACTACATATAAGTTCTACTACCGACACCTCACTACATATAAGTTCTACTACCGACACCTCACTATATATAAGTTCTACCTACCGACACCTCACTACATATAAGTTCTACTACCGACACCTCACTACATATAAGTTCTACTACCGACACCTCACTACATATAAGTTCTACTACCGACACCTCACTACATATAAGTTCTACCTACGACACCTCACTACATATAAGTTCTACTACCGACACCTCACTACATATAAGTTCTACTACCGACACCTCACTACATATAAGTTCTACCTACGACACCTCACTACATATAAGTTCTACCTACGACACCTCACTACATATAAGTTCTACCTACGACACCTCACTACATATAAGTTCTACTACTGACACCTCACTACATATAAGTTCTACTACCGACACCTCACTACATATAAGTTCTACTACTGACACCTCACTACATATAAGTTCTACCTACGACACCTCACTACATATAAGTTCTACTACCGACACCTCACTACATATAAGTTCTACTACCGACACCTCACTATATATAAGTTCTACCTACCGACACCTCACTACATATAAGTTCTACTACCGACACCTCACTACATATAAGTTCTACCTACGACACCTCACTACATATAAGTTCTACCTACGACACCTCACTACATATAAGTTCTACTACCGACACCTCACTACATATAAGTTCTACCTACGACACCTCACTACATATAAGTTCTAGTACCGACGCCTCACTACATATAAGTTCTACCTACGACGCCTCACTACATATAAGTTCTACTACCGACGCCTCACTACATATAAGTTCTACCTACGACACCTCACTACATATAAGTTCTACCTACCGACACCTCACTACATATAAGTTCTACCTACGACACCTCACTACATATAAGTTCTACTACCGACACCTCACTACATATAAGTTCTACTACCGACACCTCACTACATATAAGTTCTACCTACCGACACCTCACTACATATAAGTTCTACCTACGACACCTCACTACATATAAGTTCTACCTACGACACCTCACTACATATAAGTTCTACCTACGACACCTCACTACATATAAGTTCTACCTACGACACCTCACTACATATAAGTTCTACCTACCGACACCTCACTACATATAAGTTCTACTACCGACACCTCACTACATATAAGTTCTACCTACCGACACCTCACTACATATAAGTTCTACCTACGACACCTCACTACATATAAGTTCTACCTACGACACCTCACTACATATAAGTTCTACCTATGACACCTCACTACATATAAGTTCTACCTACGACACCTCACTACATATAAGTTCTACTACCGACACCTCACTACATATAAGTTCTACCTACGACACCTCACTACATATAAGTTCTACTACCGACGCCTCACTACATATAAGTTCTACCTACGACGCCTCACTACATATAAGTTCTACCTACGACACCTCACTACATATAAGTTCTACCTACGACACCTCACTACATATAAGTTCTACTACCGACACCTCACTACATATAAGTTCTACCTACGACACCTCACTACATATAAGTTCTACTACCGACACCTCACTACATATAAGTTCTACCTACGACACCTCACTACATATAAGTTCTACCTACGACACCTCACTACATATAAGTTCTACTACCGACACCTCACTACATATAAGTTCTACCTACGACACCTCACTACATATAAGTTCTACCTACGACACCTCACTACATATAAGTTCTACTACCGACACCTCACTACATATAAGTTCTACTACCGACACCTCACTACATATAAGTTCTACTACCGACACCTCACTACATATAAGTTCTACTACCGACACCTCACTACATATAAGTTCTACCTACGACACCTCATTACATATAAGTTCTACCTACCGACACCTCACTACATATAAGTTCTACCTACGACACCTCACTACATATAAGTTCTACTACTGACACCTCACTACATATAAGTTCTACCTACGACACCTCACTACATATAAGTTCTACCTACGACACCTCACTACATATAAGTTCTACTACCGACACCTCACTATATATAAGTTCTACCTACCGACACCTCACTACATATAAGTTCTACTACCGACACCTCACTACATATAAGTTCTACTACCGACACCTCACTACATATAAGTTCTACTACCGACACCTCACTACATATAAGTTCTACCTACGACACCTCACTACATATAAGTTCTACCTACCGACACCTCACTACATATAAGTTCTACTACCGACACCTCACTACATATAAGTTCTACTACCGACACCTCACTACATATAAGTTCTACTACCGACACCTCACTACATATAAGTTCTACCTACCGACACCTCACTACATATAAGTTCTACCTACGACACCTCACTACATATAAGTTCTACTACCGACACCTCACTACATATAAGTTCTACCTACGACACCTCACTACATATAAGTTCTACTACCGACACCTCACTACATATAAGTTCTACCTACCGACACCTCACTACATATAAGTTCTACCTACGACACCTCACTACATATAAGTTCTACTACCGACACCTCACTACATATAAGTTCTACCTACGACACCTCACTACATATAAGTTCTACCTACGACACCTCACTACATATAAGTTCTACCTACGACACCTCACTACATATAAGTTCTACCTACGACACCTCACTACATATAAGTTCTACCTACGACACCTCACTACATATAAGTTCTACCTACGACACCTCACTACATATAAGTTCTACCTACGACACCTCACTACATATAAGTTCTACCTACGACACCTCACTACATATAAGTTCTACCTACGACACCTCACTACATATAAGTTCTACTACCGACACCTCACTACATATAAGTTCTACCTACGACACCTCACTACATATAAGTTCTACTACCGACGCCTCACTACATATAAGTTCTACTACCGACACCTCACTACATATAAGTTCTACCTACGACACCTCACTACATATAAGTTCTACTACCGACGCCTCACTACATATAAGTTCTACCTACGACGCCTCACTACATATAAGTTCTACTACCGACGCCTCACTACATATAAGTTCTACTACCGACACCTCACTATATATAAGTTCTACCTACCGACACCTCACTACATATAAGTTCTACTACCGACACCTCACTACATGTAAGTTCTACTACCGACACCTCACTATATATAAGTTCTACCTACCGACACCTCACTACATATAAGTTCTACTACCGACACCTCACTACATATAAGTTCTACTACCGACACCTCACTACATATAAGTTCTACTACCGACACCTCACTACATATAAGTTCTACCTACGACACCTCACTACATATAAGTTCTACCTACGACACCTCACTACATATAAGTTCTACCTACGACACCTCACTACATATAAGTTCTACTACCGACACCTCACTACATATAAGTTCTACTACCGACACCTCACTATATATAAGTTCTACCTACGACACCTCACTACATATAAGTTCTACCTACGACACCTCACTACATATAAGTTCTACTACCGACACCTCACTATATATAAGTTCTACCTACCGACACCTCACTACATATAAGTTCTACTACCGACACCTCACTACATATAAGTTCTACTACCGACACCTCACTACATATAAGTTCTACCTACGACACCTCACTACATATAAGTTCTACCTACGACACCTCACTACATATAAGTTCTACCTACGACACCTCACTACATATAAGTTCTACTACCGACACCTCACTACATAAAAGTTCTACCTACGACACCTCACTGCATATAAGGAGAGGACAATGGAGATTTTATCCAACTTTTATTTTAATAAAAAAAACTAAATGAGTTTCCTCTGTAGGGTGGCCGGGCTCCTGTTTATATTTAAGGGTTTAATATCAACGTGTAGGAAAAGGTGTATCCTCTAGTTAATTATAATCTATATAGTTATGTGGTTATGATCGCTGTCACACAGAGAGAGGTGTTCATGTTCAGGTTTACTGGTGGAAACATTATTCAGTGTTCTAGACTAACAGTGACGTCTCCTCAAAGTAAAGTGGTATAACAGTATGACATAATATGGTCAAATAAAAAGGCTGGTACATTATGCATATAAGTGTAATATTATGAAGTGAAATGTAGTATGTAGTATGTATGTAGTAACAAAACAATATTCAGTATAGTACAGCAGTATTGCATATTGTAAGTATTAAGTCTACAAAATATATATACACATACACACTACCGTTCAAAAGTTTGGGGTCACTTAGAAATTTCCTTCTTTTTCAGAGAAAAGCACTGTTTTTTTTCAATGAAGATAACATTAAATTAATCAGAAATACACTATACATTGTTAATGTGGTAAATGACTATTCTAGGTGGAAACGTCTGTTTTTTAATGAAATATCTCCATCGGTGTATAGAGGCCCATTTCCAGCAACTATCACTCAGTGTTCTAATGGTACATTGTTTGCTCATCACATAGAAGACTAATGGAGGATTAGAAAACCCTTGTGCAATTATGTTAGCACAACTTAAAACAGTTATGCTGGAGAGATAAGCTTTACAACTGGCCTTCCTATGCATAGCATCGCATGTTATTCTCAAAATAGCCAGAAAAAGAGAACTTTCATGTGAAACTCGCCAGTCTGTTCTTGTTCTTAGAGATGAAGGCTATTCCATGCGAGAAATTGCTGACAGTCTGGGTGACCCCAAACTTTTGAACGGTAGTGTATGTGTGTGTATGTATAAGTGTGTGTATATATATGTATATATATGTATGTGTGTACACTTGGGTATTGACAAAAGAAGAATTAAAACCCATAATGACCATAGTTTGTCAGCTTCTCGACGAGTGACGCTGTTCGGCACTGCCTCGCCCGTCACTGCCGATAATGAGGGTTTTTACAGTAGTTTTTGTCGCTTGTTGAAAGAAAACATGTTTTTGGGTTCCTTCACTGCCACTAACTCTCTGCAGAGCTTCAGCTGTCTGTCTGCAAGCTAATCTCTCCCTCGCACTGCTGTCTGTCTGCCTGTCTCTCTCTCTCTCTACCTGTCTCTCTCTCTCTCTACCTGTCTGTCTACCTGTCTCTCTGCCGCGCCCCTGCAGCCCGGAGCCGGATCCCCCGGCCCAGCATGAGTCAGGGCTGCAGCCGTGAGAGCAGCCGTGACACCAGCCCGGCCCGCGGCTCCTCCCCGCTGGGTGAGTTCCCTTCTTCCTGGTTCTGGTTCTACTTCCTGGTTCTCCATTCAAGCTCTGTGTTCTACTTCCTGGTTCTCTGCTTGCTGCGTGTTCTCAGTTCCTCCCCTTCAGCTCTGTGTCTCCTCTGACTTTACGTCCTCCTCCAGCGGCGCGCCGCCACTGCCGCTCCACCGGCGCCCTGCCGTCTGCAGAGAGCTGCTCAGGTGACCTTTGACCCCGGCGCCCTGCATGTCCTCCGAGTGAAGCGAGCCCACGTTTACTTTGCAGCTTCTTCTCATGAACGCCGCCGACCCACTCTGGCTCCTTCATGCTCAGTTTTTGTTCTGTTGCCGCGTGGTGCTGGTCTTTGGGTCTGAACCCAACGTGAAACCCGACCTGCTTTTTGATCGAATCCCCTTCAAACTAACGCTGCCCGTTTCCCCGGCAGACCGGCTGTCCCATCAGACTCGCATGTCGGCCTCCGTCAACGCCATGAAGATCCTCGACACCGGCACCGACGTGGAGGCCGCCGTCGCCGTCGCTCTGGTAGGAACCCGTGACCTCATGAAGCTGTAGAGGGTTAGAGCCTGTGACCTTCTGGTGTCCAGACTTTAGTCTGTCCTGCAGTAACGCCCTCTGTCCTCTTTCCTCCTGGACCTTTACATCCCAGCTCCTAGGGGACTCCAGGAGTAAGGTACAAGTAGTTGAACTCCCCGTCTGCATGCCGAGCATGAACTTGACCTCTGACCTTGACCTATGACCTCTGAGCCGGTCGAGCTGCAGCAACGTCGACTTCCTGTCTAGCATGACCCGCCCTCCGTCTCTGTAGCCGCATGCTAGCTCAGCTCAAACGTCCCTGTGAAGCGACCCGGTCCGCTAACCCGCCGTCGTCCTCTCTCCTCCCGCTCAGCGGCGGCCCGTGATGCGGCGGTTCGAGTCCCCGGGGGTGTACTCGGACGACGACGCCAACAGCGACGCCTCCAGCGCCTGCTCCGAGCGCTCCCACGGCTCGCGCAACGGCGGCGCGGCGCCGAGCTTCCTGCGCCAGGCGGAGGATGTGGCCGAGGTGCTGAACCGCTGCGCCAGCAGCAACTGGGCCGACAGGAAGGAGGGGCTGCTGGGCCTGCAGGCGCTGCTGCGCAGCCACAGGCCGCTCAGGTGAGCCGCACCTCACGGGACGCCCGTCCTCTCCGGGACGGGTGACGCTAACCTCTCTGCTTGTTTACAGCCGCGTGGAGCTGAAGAGGCTCTGCGAGATCTTCACCCGCATGTTTGCAGACCCTCACAGCAAGGTGAGCCACTACCTGTCAGACCACCTGCAGGTGGAACGCCTCACAGGAAGTCAGACCACCTGCAGCACTAGCTAGCTAAATAACTAGCTAACGTGTGTCCTCTTGTTGCATGTCTGCCCGCTGCTGTGGACGCTAACAAACATCAGAGAGTAAGTGTTTCCTCTCTCTTTCCTCTGTGTCTCCTTCATGTTTCCTCCATGCTTCCTCCGTGTTTCCTCTGTGTCTCCTCTGTTTATCCTCCTCTGTTTCCTCCTTGTTTCCTCCATGTTTCCTCTGTGTCTCCTTCTTGTTTCCTCTGTGTCTCCTCCTTGTTTCCTCTGTGTCTCCTCCTTGTTTCCTCTGTGTCTCCTCCTTGTTTCCTCTGTGTCTCCTTCTTGTTTCCTCTGTGTCTCCTCCTTGTTTCCTCTGTGTCTCCTTCTTGTTTCCTCTGTGTCTCCTCCTTGTTTCCTCTGTGTCTCCTTCTTGTTTCCTCTGTGTCTCCTCCTTGTTTCCTCTGTGTCTCCTTCTTGTTTCCTCTGTGTCTACTTCTTGTTTCCTCTGTGTCTCCTTCTTGTTTCCTCTGTGTCTCCTCCTTGTTTCCTCTGTGTCTCCTTCTTGTTTCCTCTGTGTCTCCTCCTTGTTTCCTCTGTGTCTCCTTCTTGTTTCCTCTGTGTCTCCTCCTTGTTTCCTCTGTGTCTCCTTCTTGTTTCCTCTGTGTTTCCTCCTCTGTTTCCTCCGTGTTTCCTCCTTGTTTCCACTGTGTCTCCTTCTTGTTTCCTCTGTGTCTTCTCCTTGTTTCCTCTGTGTCTCCTCCTTGTTTCCTCTGTGTCTCCTCCATGTTTCCTCCTTGTTTCCTCTGTGTTTCCTCCTCTGTTTCCTCCGTGTTTCCTCCTTGTTTCCTCTGTGTCTCCTTCTTGTTTCCTCTGTGTCTCCTCCTTGTTTCCTCTGTGTCTCCTCCATGTTTCCTCCTTGTTTCCTCTGTGTCTCCTCCTTGTTTCTTCTGTGTCTCCTCCATGTTTCCTCCTTGTTTCCTCTGTGTTTCCTCCTCTGTTTCCTCCGTGTTTCCTCCTTGTTTCCTCTGTGTCTCCTTCTTGTTTCCTCTGTGTCTCCTTCTTGTTTCCTCTGTGTCTCCTCCTTGTTTCCTCTGTGTCTCCTCCTTGTTTCCTCTGTGTCTCCTCCATGTTTCCTGCTTGTTTCCTCTGTGTCTCCTTCTTGTTTCCTCTGTGTCTCCTCCTTGTTTCCTCTGTGTCTCCTCCGTGTTTCCTCTGTGTCTCCTTCTTGTTTCCTCTGTGTGTCTCCTCCTTGTTTCCTCTGTGTCTCCTCCTTGTTTCCTCTGTGTCTCCTTCTTGTTTCCTCTGTGTCTCCTTCTTGTTTCCTCTGTGTCTCCTCCTTGTTTCCTCTGTGTCTCCTCCATGTTTCCTCCTTGTTTCCTCTGTGTTTCCTCCTCCGTTTCCTCCGTGTTTCCTTGTTGTTTCCTCTGTGTCTCCTCCTTGTTTCCTCTGTGTTTCCTCCTCTGTTTCCTCCGTGTTTCCTTCTTGTTTCCTCTGTGTCTCCTCCTTGTTTCCTCTGTGTCTCCTCCTTGTTTCCTCTGTGTCTCCTCCATGTTTCCTCCTTGTTTCCTCTGTGTTTCCTCCTCTGTTTCCTCCGTGTTTCCTTCTTGTTTCCTCTGTGTCTCCTCCTTGTTTCCTCTGTGTCTCCTCCGTGTTTCCTCCATGCTTCCTCCGTGTTTCCCAGGTCTTCAGCATGTTCCTGGAGACCCTGGTGGACTTTGTGCCGCTGCACAGGGAGGATCTGCTGGACTGGCTCTTC
>NC_136609.1:1350331-1355331 GCF_910589615.1 Taurulus bubalis | reverse complement strand
CTTAAATCTTGTAAAGTCCCCGTTGTCTAAACCTCTGAATATGACCTCTCCTGATCACGTGACGATGATATATTCGTGGACAGAACCTCTCATGTGAACTCTTCAGAGGGAACAAAGACTCAGGAAGCTGAAACTTTCCTGTTCTGTGAAACTCCATCAGTCTGGTCCTTCTGTCCACTCGTTGGGTTTCTCTCGTTAGCGTCTCTGTCTGTTCACTCGTTGGGTTTCTCTCGTTAGCGTCTCTGTCTGTCCACTCGTTGGGTTTCTCTCGTTAGCGTCTCTGTCTGTCCACTCATTGGGTTTCTCTCGTTAGCGTCTCTGTCTGTCCACTCATTGGGTTTCTCTCGTTAGCGTCTCTGTCTGTCTACTCGTTGGGTTTCTCTCGTTAGCGTCTCTGTCTGTCCACTCGTTGGGTTTCTCTCGTTAGCGTCTCTGTCTGTCCTCGTGCTCGCTGTCCTCATCCTAGCTCATGAGAGAAGAGAGGAGAGGAGGTGACATCTGTCTTTCTTTCTCTCCTCCCTTCTCTCCCTGCAGCATGCTGGAGTACGACAGCGAGAACCTGAACTCTGAAGAGATCTACAGTTCCCTGCAAGGAGTCACCCAGGACATCCAGAACTACAGCTTCCACCAGGAGGACAAGAGGGAGGTGAGGAGGAGGAGAAGAGTCTTTGTTCCACTTGTTTAGACTGCAAGTGGTTTAAAAGAGTCCCAAACCCTTGTGACCTTGTCCTTGACCCCATGACCTTGTCCTTGACCTTGTGGCCTTGTCCTTGACCCCGTGACCTTGCCCCCGTGACCTTGTCGCCCTCCAGCCTGCCGTGGGCGCGTACTGGGACAGCGATGCGTTCGGGGTCGGCCGCCCGGCGCTGGACAACAACACGTCGCTGCTCAACACGCCGCCGCCGCCGCCGCGCTCCTTCTCCTTCTGCAGGGAATACAACCCGAACGACTACACAGACGAGGAGGCGGGGCCTGCAGGCGCGGAGAACCAGACGGAGAACCCCAAGAGCGCCCCAGGTAAAGAACCGCTCCTACGAGGAGAGACGCTCCTGCAGGGTTCTTGCGGTCATGGAAAACCTGTTACCTGTTTGTACTAATTTGGTGAAAAGTCATAAAAAAATCATAGAAATTTGGTTAAAAGTAATTGAAATTTTGTTAAAAGTACCAGTTTCTGAGTACCAGTAAATCCCGTTTCTCTCCCCTCAGCGAGCCCCGCCCAGCAGCTGTTGCTGGTGGGGGAGCTGCTGAAGGAGCTCTCCGGGGACCGGGGCCCCGAGGAGCGGCGGGGCCCCGAGGAGCGGCGGGGGACCCTGCTGGAGCTGCTGAAGGTGGCCCGCGAGGACAGCCTGCTGGTCTGGGACGAGCACTTCAAGACCACGCTGCTGCTGCTGCTGGAGACGCTGGGGGACCGAGACGTGAGGCCCCTAGACCCGTTAATACTGCGGCCCCAAGACCCGTTAATACTGAGGCCCCTAGACCCGTTAGTACTGAGGCCCCTAGACACGTTAATACTGA
Organism: Taurulus bubalis; assembly: GCF_910589615.1. NCBI lineage: Eukaryota > Metazoa > Chordata > Actinopteri > Perciformes > Cottidae > Taurulus > Taurulus bubalis. Next base: position 1,353,816 of record NC_136609.1, on the reverse strand, counting down.
GGCCCCTAGACACGTTAATACTGAGGCCCCTGGACACGTTAATACTGAGGCCCCTAGACACGTTAATACTGAGGCCCCTGGACACGTTAATACTGAGGCCCCTAGACCCGTTAATACTGAGGCCCCTGGACACGTTAATACTGAGGCCCCTAGACCCGTTAGTACTGTGGCCTCTAGACCCGTTAATACTGAGGCCCCTAGACCCGTTAGTACTGAGGCCCCTAGACCCGTTAATACTGAGGCCCCTGGACACGTTAATACTGAGGCCCCTGGACACGTTAATACTGAGGCCCCTAGACCCGTTAATACTGAGGCCCCTAGACCCGTTAGTACTGTGGCCTCTAGACCCGTTAATACTGAGGCCCCTAGACCTGTCAATACTGAGGCCCTTAGACCCGTTAGTACTGTGGCCCCTAGACCCGTTAGTACTGTGGCCTCTAGACCCGTTAATACTGAGGCCCCTAGACCCGTTAGTACTGTGGCCTCTAGACCCGTTAATACTGAGGCCCCTAGACCTGTCAATACTGAGGCCCTTAGACACGTTAATACTGAGGCCCCTAGACACGTTGATACTGAGGCCCCTGGACACGTTAATACTGAGGCCCCTAGACCCGTTAATACTGAGGCCCCTTGACCCGTTAGTACTGAGGCCCCTGGACACGTTAATACTGAGGCCCCTAGACCCGTTAATACTGAGGCCCCTGGACACGTTAATACTGAGGCCCCTGGACACGTTAATACTGAGGCCCCTAGACCCGTTAATACTGAGGCCCCTTGACCCGTTAGTACTGAGGCCCCTAGACCCGTTAATACTGAGGCCCCTGGACACGTTAATACTGAGGCCCCTGGACACGTTAATACTGAGGCCCCTAGACCCGTTAGTACTGTGGCCTCTAGACCCGTTAATACTGAGGCCCCTAGACCCGTTAGTACTGAGGCCCCTAGACCCGTTAATACTGAGGCCCCTGGACACGTTAATACTGAGGCCCCTGGACACGTTAATACTGAGGCCCCTAGACCCGTTAATACTGAGGCCCCTAGACCCGTTAGTACTGTGGCCTCTAGACCCGTTAATACTGAGGCCCCTAGACCTGTCAATACTGAGGCCCTTAGACCCGTTAGTACTGTGGCCCCTAGACCCGTTAGTACTGTGGCCCCTGGACCCGTTAATACTGAGGCCCCTGGACACGTTAATACTGAGGCCCCTAGACCCGTTAATACTGAGGCCCCTAGACCCGTTAGTACTGTGGCCCCTAGACCCGTTAGTACTGAGGCCCCTACACCATTAACACTGTGGCCCCTAGACCCGTTAGTACTGTGGCCCCTAGACCCGTTAATACTGTGGCCCCTAGACCCGTTAATGCTGAGGCCCCTAGACACGTTAGTACTGTGGCCCCTAGACCCGTTAATACTGTGGCCCCTAGACCCGTTAATGCTGAGGCCCTTAGACCCGTTAGTACTGTGGCCCCTAGACCCGTTAGTACTGTGGCCCCTGGACCCGTTAATACTGAGGCCCCTGGACACGTTAATACTGAGGCCCCTAGACCCGTTAATACTGAGGCCCCTAGACCCGTTAGTACTGTGGCCCCTAGACCCGTTAGTACTGAGGCCCCTACACCATTAACACTGTGGCCCCTAGACCCGTTAGTACTGTGGCCCCTAGACCCGTTAATACTGTGGCCCCTAGACCCGTTAATGCTGAGGCCCCTGGACACGTTAATACTGAGGCCCCTAGACCCGTTAATACTGAGGCCCCTAGACCCGTTAATACTGAGGCCCCTAGACCCGTTAATACTGAGGGCCCTACCTGTTAGTACTGTGGCCCCTACCCGTTAGTTCTGAGGCCCCTGCCCATTAGTACTGTGGCCCCTACCCGTTAGTACTGAGGCCCCTACACCATTAACACTGTGGCCCCTAGACCCGTTATTACTGTGGCCCCTAGACCCGTTAATACTGAGGGCCCTAGACCCGTTAATACTGAGGCCCCTAGACACGTTAATACTGAGGCCCCTAGACACGTTAATACTGAGGCCCCTAGACACGTTAATACTGAGGGCCCTACCTGTTAGTACTGTGGCCCCTACCCGTTAGTACTGAGGCCCCTACCCGTTAGTACTGAGGCCCCTACCTGTTAGTACTGTGGCCCCTACCTGTTAGTACTGAGGCCTCTACCTGTTAGTACTAAGGCCCCTACCCGTTAGTACTGAGGGCCCTACCCGTTAGTACTGAGGCCCCTACACCATTAACACTGTGGCCCCTAGACCCGTTATTACTGTGGCCCCTAGACCCGTTAATACTGAGGGCCCTAGACCCGTTAATACTGAGGCCCCTAGACACGTTAATACTGAGGCCCCTAGACACGTTAATACTGAGGCCCCTAGACACGTTAATACTGAGGGCCCTACCTGTTAGTACTGTGGCCCCTACCCGTTAGTACTGAGGCCCCTACCCGTTAGTACTGAGGCCCCTACCTGTTAGTACTGTGGCCCCTACCTGTTAGTACTGAGGCCTCTACCTGTTAGTACTAAGGCCCCTACCCGTTAGTACTGAGGGCCCTACCCGTTAGTACTGAGGCCCCTACACCATTAACACTGTGGCCCCTAGACCCGTTAGTACTGTGGCCCCTAGACCCGTTAATACTGAGGCCCCTAGACCCGTTAGTACTGAGGCCCCTACACCATTAACACTGTGGCCCCTCATTAAAACTGTGGCCCCTGAACTCCTCGTGTCCCCTCAGCACAGCATCCGGGCCCTGGCCCTGCGGGTCCTGAAGGAGATCCTGAGGAACCAGCCGACCCGCTTCAAGAACTACGCGGAGCTCACGGTCATGAAGACGCTGGAGGCCCACAAGGACTCGCACAAGGAGGTGAGGGGCCTCTGCTGGGGGCCACGGTTATATTTCACTATCCTGTAGCCACCAGGACACCATGGTTCAGCCTTAAGCTCCTCGTGGCGCTTGTTTCAGCCGCCCTCGTGTGCCAGGCGGGCGGAGTTTAGCACCAGAGGAGTCGTCAGGCGGCAGAAACATTTAACGGTTAAAAACACGAGTGTCCTTGAACGCAGCGCGTAGTCTTCAGTGTCCACCTGAACGTTGGTGATAAACATCGTTTCACTTTCACATTTCAAAGGAAAACACAGGTTTGTGTCTTTATATTACAGGATTCAGAAGAGAACAATAAACTCCAGTTTAACAACTTTACTCCATTTTATTGTTCTTTCTCCCGTCTATGATTTTAAATATATAAATATAGATCCGTTTCATTTCAATCAATCGATGTTCGTCAAAGAAATTTAAATGAAAGATTCTTGTTTACTACGTTGACAAAGAAAACTTCTTTACATAAAAGATATCTTAATATTTTAAGTGTTTGGTCCCATTATGAAACAATTACTATATAAATATGAGATTTGAGCATTATTTATATTATGCATTCAAATTATATCATAATGTGAAAGTCAGCTTTTAAATATGTTTTTGTATTAAA
>NC_136609.1:1320331-1345331 GCF_910589615.1 Taurulus bubalis | reverse complement strand
CAGCCAACTTCCTCCAAGGTGTTCGGACTGGGATGAAGATGACCTTGGATTTGCATCTGCGAATTTCTTTGGCGATCCGGCGCACAACTCTAAATATTGTTGATTTGGGCAGATCAAAAGCTGTCAGTAAGACGCCCCATGAGCCACAAGACAAAGATAAGGACCTCCAATGACGTCCAGCCACGACCCCTCTGCTGGAGCAGGACGCTCAGAAGACCCTGAAGGCTTGAAGGCCTCTGGACATCCTGAAGGCCTCTGGACATCCTGAAGGCCTCTCTGGACATACGGAAGGCCTCTGGACGTCCTTAAGGCCTCTGGACATCCTGAAGGTCTCTCTGGACATCCTGAAGGCCTCTGGACATCCTGCAGGCCTCTCTGGACATCCTGAAGGCCTCTGGACGTCCCATAGGCCTCTCTGGACGTCCTGAAGGTCTCTCTGGACGTCCTGAAGGCCTCTGGACATCCTGACGGTCTCTCTGGACATCCAGAAGGTCTCTCTGGACATCCTGAAGGCCTCTCTGGACATCCTGAAGGCCTCTGGAGGTCCTAAAGGCCTCTCTGGACGTCCTGAAGGTCTCTCTGGATGTCCTGAAGGCCTCTGGACATCCCAAAGGTCTCTCTGGACGTCCTGAAGGCCTCTGGACATCCTGAAGGCCTCTCTGGACGTCCTGAAGGCCATCATGCTCTACTTTCATGTAGCCGGAGGACACACGGCGGCTCAGCCTGGTGCAGTGGAACGCCTACAGCTACACAACATTAAGGATTTAAGATGTGCATAAAACACATTAACAGTCAATTAAGCCAATGCAAGCATGTTACAACAAGTGTATTCATCAATGTCTTAAAACCTTTGCTTTATGATGATTTTGACATAAATAAGTAAATAGATTATTTGAGAATTTACCTCTCGTCCACTCTGGAAAGCAAGAGCCTAAAAAATATTAAAATCAGACAGTCGACGCCACGAAGAACGTGTCAAGGTGACGTCATATATATACACATATATATATATATGTATATATATATATATATATATATATATATATATATATATATATATATATATATATATATATATATGACGTCACCTTGTGACTCCATGAAGACTCAGGTGACTACATGAGACGCAGGTGACTATATGAAGACTCAGGTAACTCCATGAAGACTCAGGTGACTACATGAGACTCAGGTGGTCCGCCCTGAACTCATAAATCTTTGAAGGCATCCCGGATCAGCGGCTCCTGATGGTGCGTTTGATTCGTGGCCCGGCGCGTGGCGGTGTGAGTCCTTGAGTCCTCATCAGCATGCACACGCTGCGGAGCCTTGATTTCATTACGCCCCCCCCCCCCACCTGGCTGGGAGTGGCGGCGAGGTCGCGAGGTCGTGCAAATGAAAGAGAGCGACTTCATTGTGAGATGACTGGCCCATAAATCATCGGCCGTTCTCTATAAATCACGGCAGATGGCAGGCCGGCGTGCCGGGGCTCCTGGGAGCTGGCTGCCTGCCCCTGTGCATGATGGGAAAGGGTTCGGGTGGAGCCTGGCAGAGGAGCCGGGGTCAGTTCCAGCTGGTGGAGGAAAAGGAGGAGGAGGAGGCGGGCCAGAGGACTCACCTGACGAGGCCCTGGCCCCCGGAGGTCCCTGAGCCGCCCCCATACCTAACAGGTCTGATCCGCTTGCTGAATATGGAGACGGGTCCGCCGCCCCGGCGGCCCGAGACCCGTCCGCTTGACACCAGCTGTCCGCTCACGTCTTCATTATCCATCATGATTATTTAACAGGATCCGGGTCTCAAAACTCAGCTGCAGTTAAACCTGTGAACATATATATATATATATATATATATATATATATATATATATATATATAAATGAGGATCATATTGACCTGTAATACATCTCAGCTAAACACTCCATCCAGCCTTTAGTACTTGTGTATATACTCATCACCACTAGAGGGCGCTTCCGAGCTGCAGTGAGACAGAACGTCCTGCTTCACCTGATGACAGCAAGTCTGAACGAGGCCTCTAGGGATGCCTTGCTCTTCTTCTTCTCTCTGTTCTTCTATCTATTCTTCTCTTGTCTTCTTCTCTCTCTTATTTTTCTCTCCTTTTTCTCTCTTTTCTCTCTTTTTCTTCTAGGGGTCCAGGTCTGAGAAGAACCCTCTTTTTCAGGCGGGTTTTCAAGTTGGACTCTGGTCTTCAATGTGGACTCTGGTCTTCAAGGTGGACTCTCTGGTCTTCAATGAGGACTCTCTGGTCTTCAAGGTGGTCTTCAAGGTGGACTCTGGCTATTCAAGGTGGACTCTGGTCTTCAAGGTGGACTCTGGTCTTCAAGATAGTCTCTCGTCTTCAATGTGGACTCGGCTCTTCAATGTGGACTCTGGTCTTCAAGGTGGACTCTGGTCTTCAAGGTGGACTCTATGGTCTTCAATGTGGACTCTCTGCTCTTCAAGGTGGACTCTGGTCTTCAATGTGGACTCTCTGCTCTTCAAGGTGGACTCTGTGGTCTTCAAGGTGGACTCTGGTCTTCAAGATGGACTCTCTGGTCTTCAAGGTGGACTCTGGTCTTCAATGTGGACTCTCTGGTCTTCAAGGTGGACTCTCTGGTCTTCAAGGTGGACTCTCTGGTCTTCAAGGTGGACGCAGGCTCTTCAAGGTGGACTCTGGTCTTCAAGGTGGACTCTGGCTCTTCAAGGTGGACTCTGGTCTTCAAGGTGGACTCTGGCTCTAACGAGACCCCCCTACATTATGCTCTGATAATTTAATAAGCTCCGGGTTGATCTGTCCTTTTTATTACAATTACCATCATCTTGGGGCTGCGTTCCATCACCGCAGAACAAACACCATCCATCATCTGATGATTACTGCTGACAGGTCGAGGCCCGCAACGCATAACCGGCTGGAATGGGGGGAGGAGAGAGGAAGAGGAGGAAGAGGAGGAAGAGGAGGAGGGAGGGATGGAGGAAGGGAGGGAGGGAGAGAGGCTTGGCTCCAGTCGGGTTGTGAACAGCTGATCGATGCAGCACGACTCTCTTTATGTTCTTAAAGAAAGACGTCATGCAGGTAGTGAGCCCTCCTCTTCCTCTCTCCTCCTCTTCCTCTCTCCTCCTCTTCCTCCCCTATAAGCTTAACTCAGGTTGCATCAGAGGTTCAAAGCCCTGAGAGCAGTGTCTTTCTTCACCTTGACGAGTCTGAAGCTGCGCTCACCAACATTCACGACCCTTACTGCGTCAGTTTACTCTGGACGTGAAGATGCGTTCACAACAAACGCCTGAAAGGGGGCGTGGCTAATCTCCATAAAACAGTTACCGTTTCCGCCATGGAAATAACCTCTAGTTCTGCTTTATACTTGCTGTGTGACGCTTCTCAACGCTGAGAATCAGCGTCACGAACATTTTACGCCAGAGTTGGAAAATTAAACAAATTAAAAATTTGCTTTTTCGCAACCATTCTGTGCATTGACTTTACATGTAACCTACTCATGCGACAGATTCTCAACGCTTGAGGAAGAATCAGACATTTAGGGAAGGAAGGACAGAAGAAGGAGGAAGGAAGAAAGTAAGTAAAGAAGGAAGGAAGGAAGGAAGGAAGGAAGGAAGGACGGAATGGACTTGACATCTGATACTATATTTAGTTTGTCATCAGTACTCAAACTTCATGTACTTTACCTTCATGTGCTTTACCGTTATTATACTTTACCTTCATGTACTTTACCTTCATGTACTTTACCGTTATTATACTTTACCTTCATGTACTTTACCGTTATTATACTTTACCTTCATGTACTTCATGTACTTTACCTTCATGTGCTTCATGTAGAGGGATGAATCCTGATGGTTCCTAATCAGAACCCACCAGCCGTCAGCTGACACCTGGCTGCTCCCAGCACACCTGTGAGTCCTCTGAGAAGATGGAGCGGGGTGATGAAGAGGAGGAGGAGGAGGAGGAGGAGGAGGAGGAGGAGAGCAGAGCGATGGGGGCGGGGTTTTAATGAGGACCCCCATCCTCAAACCTCCGGAGAGCCGAGACCTGGAGGACCCGGCGAGCAGTGAGGCGGCGGCGCTGACCTCCCTCAGCTGAGACCCGACACCAACCTCAGCTCGCTCTTCTTCCTCCTCCTCCTCCTCTTCCTCTTCATCCTCTGGTCCTGATTCAAGCATTCAAAGTCCGCTGCAACTTCCTGTTGAGGAGAGAAACGCAGAACTTTTTGTCCAGTTGCAAAACGAATCCACCCCTAAATAATAATAATATGAAGACATGATATATATATATATATATATATATATATATATACATAAACGTCCATTTGACATATATATATATATATATATATATATATATATATATATATTCATATACATAAACGTCCATTTGACACGTTCTGACCACCACAAGTGTTTGTTAAACGCTCTGCATGGTTTCACCACAAAGTCCCTCAAACAGATGGCATGTTGTGGAAAACAGATGTTATTTTGCATGAGAACACATCATGAATATTCATGTCTCATTAGTTCATGACACCGAGGCCTCGCTGTTGATTGGCCGGCGCTCAGCTCATCATCAGTGAACAAACACACCTTTAACTGTTTAACCATCACGTTTCTTCAATGTCCAGAAATGACAATATGGAGGTTTTTAAAAATCATCGGTTCATTTGATTCGTCTGTAAAATGTTCTTCAATTAACACTAACATGAATGCTTAATGTATGTATATTAATGTATTTAAACATTTCAAAGGAAAGAGAAAACAAGATAAAGGGATTTAAAATTCTAGTGAAACGAACATGTCTTCATATCGTGGTGACTGCTGTTTAACCCGCTGCCCAGCGCTCCCAGTCCCCCCACTGCATTAAACATGGCCACTCCGTGCTGGGTGTCTTGTTAAAGGAACGCTGAGCGGTGTTTTTTCCTCCTCTCAGTCCCGGTTGCGGCTTTGACCTCCCGGGTCTTTTTCCCGAGGATGGAGATTATTCAGAGGGCCTTCGTTAATATTGAGCAGCCGGTGACTGGGACCCGGCGCTCGGTGACTGGGACCCGGCGAGGTGGCCCTATTGAGATGAGGAGCCACGTCTTAATAATGCATTTGCTCTTTTCTGGAGCTTTCTTCACGCTGCGCACATTGGTTTTGATAGTGTCTTTGCATGGCAGAGGGCCAACAAACAGAGGACTTTCACCCTGTTGACCGCTGTTCATGTTTTACCTTCACTTCCATACGAAATACACTTATTTTAACCCAAACTACAATCTTTTCGTAAAACCAATACTTCTGTTGCGTAAGTAAACCTAAAAACTAAGGAAACCTACGTTAAGTTTATTTTGAAAATACACTACATGTAATGAGATGTAACCCAGTGGTAAGGGTGTTGTCATCGCTGGGGCCACTAGAGGGCACTGTGTTTCTCAGGGAGCCAGTGAGACGTCAGGAACAAACAGGAAGTGAAATCATTTACTTCCGGTGTAGCGCTCTTGGCTTTCCAGGTCGGTGAATATGTTTAAGATTATATTTCTGTACAAAATGTTCACAATATGATGGTATGGATGTCCGGAAATGTATTTTAGTGTCGCTAAATGCGCCGATGGACTCAAATTGGTCCGATGTTTCCAGATTTGATCTACATGTGCTGTACGGGATGAATGTCTATAGCGCCACTGTGCACGTGAACTAGGCTGAGATAGTATTTAGTGAGTATATTGTCATGTACTGCATCATTTCTGTTTGTTAATGGACCAACTGTTTCCTTGTGTTGGAGTTAACTGTGTGGTATTGTTTTTGTATTTGATTTGGTTTACAGTGGAGTTGCCACTGCAGTTATTTTTGTATGTTATTCATGCACTTTATTTTATACACGTGATGTATGCACTTTGAGTTAGTGGAAGTTGCCACGTATCAGGAACTCTAATACCAATTGAACATACCAAATTAATTTAATACTGCTCTATTCTTCCAAGAGCCGTCGAGAAATAAAGAACCCCAAATATAACTCTGTGTATGGTGTTATTCCAAATTTCACCTGCCTACAGAGAAATGAAACTCTGTTTCCTGTGAACAGTTTATTAAAAAAATGCACTGTATGTTTCCTGTAAACACAGAAGTTTATTTTGAAAACATGCTGTGCAAGCAGCAGATTATTTACTTTACTTGATAATATTATTGAGTTAGTTGTGCCACTTGAGCCTGTTAGCCGTGTAGTTTCATGAGCGTTGCATGCCGTTCCGTTAGCCGTGTACTTTCGTGAGCTTTGCCGCCTGACTTTCCGTTAGCCATGTAGTTTCATGGGCTTTGCCGCCTGATGTTCCGTTAGCCGTGTAGTTTCATGGGCTTTGCCGCCTGATGTTCTGTTAGCCGTGTAGTTTCATGAGCGTTGCATGCCGTTCCGTTAGCCGTGTAGTTTCATGGGCTTTGCCGCCTGATGTTCTGTTAGCCGTGTAGTTTCATGAGCTTTGCCGCCTGATTTTCCGTTAGCCGTGTAGTTTCATGAGCTTTGCCGCCTGATGTTCCGTTAGTCGTGTAGTTCCGTGTTCGGGTGCTTTTGGGCCCGGCGCTCCTCGTGATGGACTCGTCAGCAGGCGGAGACAAATGGAGACAGACAGACTGCTTATCTGCCAGTTTGACCAGAAGCTTCTGAAATTGATTCCTAAATGAATATCCAGCTCCAGGAGGCCGAGGCCGCGCTCTGGAGGGATTTACATATCGGGCTAATGGAAATGAATGAGTGCGGAGCGCTATCCATCATCCGCGGTGACACCGGCAGCCGGAGGAGCGATGGTTAGGATCTGTCAGACTGTCACATGACGTGTGATAACAACGGCCATGATGCTGAGCGGCGGTAATGTGATGTGGTGTCATCGGAGGCGGCTGGAGGTCAGAGCGAAGCGCCGCCGGCCTCCTCCACGCCTCACTGTCACAACTGTTCTTGTTTCCATGTCGCCTCGCTGTCGGAGACTTTGGCTTCTGACCGGAGAACAGAACCTCACGGACCACTTTAACGATAAATAAATAAAGGGACGTGAAAATCATTTAAAATAAATGTCCAATAGATTAAAGGCCGAAAGGATATTTAACAAATATACAGATAAATGAAAAATCTAAACACCTTCTCCATTAAATAAAAAGTTAAGAATTAATCTGGCGTGTTTGTCGCCGCTTCTCAGTTCCGTAGAAACAACTTCGCCTTTTGTTTAAATCTGTGCCTACAATCACTGCATGTAGGAATAAGTTATCACTATAAGTTGTATTTACACTCCACTGTCTGGTGCTGCTAACTGTCAGAAGATTGTGCACATTTGACTCTGTGTGCTCGCCTTCTCCAGTGATCAGCTGTTAGCTCCGCCGACCAAGCGGTGCTATCAATTTACTGTGGATTATCCAACGTCACTCCGCTGCTCACGTTTGGACTCCTCCATGCCACGACTCCAGGACTATCCACCTCGTGTTCTGGCTACACTGTTTGCTGCTGCTGTTCTGGCTGCATTCCCTGCTGCTGCTGCTGTCCGAGGTTGGGAGCCTCCTCCACAGATTTGCGGCTCCAGGATTTAGCTGGCGCTCCAGTGCTGCAAACATGGTGTTCTTCAAATACTCATCAACGCAACTCCTGGACCTCTTCTGTCACTTCATTCCAAACTGCATCGATGACATTAAGTCCCTCGGACTCCTACGTCGCCCCCGTTATGTCCATAGAGCCTCCCGGTGCAAGTTTGTTTACACTGATCATGGTGTTCCCTCAGTGCTGTCTGACGGGCGCTCCAACGCGCAGCTACGACGTCATCACAACAGACCACACGTGTGCACCCTGAATAATCTGAGGTCCCTGGTCTGTGTTGACAGTGTCGTTCCCTCCACACCGCCTGCCCCAGCATTCACTAACAACGGTGCAACATTTATGCTGCAGAATGCTCGCTCAATCAACAATAAAGCTCTACTCATCCATGATATCATCACTGACAGGAAAATTGACTTTCTCTGTCTAACTGAAACTTGGCAAAATCAGCAGGATTTCATGGCACTTAATCAAGCCACTCCCCCTGGATATGTCTACATACAAAAGCCTCGCTCCATGGGTTGTGGCGGCGGGCTGGCTGCTATACATCGAGCTGACATCCTGGTCAAAGACCTCCCAGTACCCAATGTCACCTCGTTTGAGTGTGTCATTTTCTCCCTGGTTGGGTCTACACAGCTCCAGGTTGTCCTCATCTACCGCCCCCCTAAAGCCTCCACCACCTTCATGCCTGAGCTATCTGAGCTTCTCACCTCTGTCTGCTCCATGTCTCCATCTACACTCCTGCTCGGTGACTTTAATATTCATGTGGACTCGACCAGCTGCTCGTTCGCCACCGAATTCCTGTCACTGTTGGACTGTTTCAACTTCACACAGCACGTTAAAAGTCCCACCCACACTAAAGGCCATACGCTAGATCTGGTGTGCTCCACTGGCACAACTCCCTCCCATCTGCAGTGCCTGAACCTCGCGGTTTCAGACCATCTCGCTGTTCTCTGCACTGTTCCTGTCACCCTGCCCAGGCAGCGCACAAAACGTACCATCCAGTACAGGAACATCAAGACAGTGAGTACACCAGCTCTGAACGACCTGATAGCGACCCATCTGGCCTCAGATCCACACGACAGCTCTGCTGATGGGCTGATTGCCCACTACAACGCCACTTTATCCGGCAGCCTTGACTCCCTTGCCCCCCTCAAAACCCGGACTGTCTCCTATACCCGTCCCGCCCCCTGGTTCACCACTGAACTCCGCACCCAGAAGTCCACTGGCCGTCAACTGGAGAGGCGCTACAAAAGATCTGGCCTCACTGTCCACCTTGAGGCTTATAAAGAGCATGTGAGGGCCTACAAAGTAGCTCTATCCCAGGCCAAAACACTGTACTACTCCACCCTCATTACCAACCAACAAAACCACCCCAGACTGCTGTTCTCCACCATCAACCGGCTTCTTCGCCCCCTTGGATCCCATGGCCACAGCCTTGGTCAAGGCGTGCCTACCTGCCCTGTGCCCCATTATGGTGAACATCATCAACTCCTCCTTGGCATCTGGTCTTGTACCCGACAGCCTCAAGATGGCCTCAGTCACTCCCATCCTCAAAACGCCAGGTCTGGACCGGGATGACTGCAACAACTATCGATTGATCTCCAACCTCCCTTTCCTGAGCAAAATTCTGGAAAGAGCAGTGGCTGCCCAACTCCATCAATATATGGCCAACCATGAGCTCTACGAAACATTTCAATCTGGTTTCAGACCACATCACAGCACAGAGACCACCCTCATCAAAATCACAAATGACCTCCTCATTGCTGCAGATTCTGGTCACATCAGCATCCTCGTCCTCCTGGACCGCTCAGCTGCCTTCGACACAGTCTCCCACACCATCTTCCTCACCCGCCTATCTGACTACCTTGGCCTCACCGGTTCAGCTCTCTCCTGGTTTCAGTCCTACCTCACAAACAGAAAACAGTTTGTCACCATCAGAGACTCCAGTTCCACCCCGGCCCCAGTCAACCATGGCGTACCTCAAGGCTCTGTGCTGGGACCCCTCCTCTTCACCATCTACATGCTTCCCCTTGGTCAGATCATCCGCCACCATGGTCTCAGCTTTCATTCATATGCTGACGATACACAACTATATCTCAGCACCAAACCATCCACCCAGCTACCCCCACAGTCACTTGTAAACTGCCTACATGCAATAAAAATCTGGATGTCATCAAACTTCCTAAAACTCAACAGCAACAAAACTGAGCTCATGGTTGTGGCTCTCAAGGCCCTGCTCCGGAAGGTTGGAGATCTCCACCTGGACGTTGACGGCTGTTCCTTCTCCCCATCCTTGGAAGTCCGCAACCTGGGTGTCATCCTGGACCCAACACTATCATTCCAATCTCATATCAGGTCCATCACCAAATCCGCCTTCTTCCACCTCAAAAACATCTCACATCTCCGGCAATCACTCTCTGACTCTGTGGCAGAAACCCTTATCCACGCTTTCGTCACCTCCCGTTTGGACTACTGCAATGGAGTTCTGTCCGGGGTCCCCAGCAAAGCCCTGGACAGGCTCCAGTATGTGCAAAACTCGGCTGCCAGGGTTCTCACCCGCACCAAGCCCTGGCAGCACATCACCCCCACCCTCATCCACCTACACTGGCTTCCGGTCAAGTCCCGCATCACCTACAAGATCCTCCTCCTCACCTACAAATCCCTCAATGCCCTGGCTCCTCAGTATCGATCTAACCTCCTTCACCCTTACACACAGTCCCGGAACCTTCGATCCTCAGACACGGGTCAGCTCTCCATCCCTCACACAAAAATGTGAACTTTTGGGGACAGAGCCTTCAGTGTGACAGCCCCCACACTTTGGAACTCTCTCCCCATAGAGCTCCGCAACACACCATCTCTGGACACCTTCAAAAAACTCCTCAAAAAAAAAAAAATCCTAGCTATTATTATTATTAATTTCTTAAAATAATTATTAAAGTAAAGATCAATTAAGTAAAGATCAATTAAGTATAAAAAAACAGAAAATGTAGGAGGTACAATTTAAATAATTGTTATAATATGAATAAAATAATCTAAACATCCATACAAACATAAAATACCTGAAGAATAAATGAAAATATTTAAATAATATATATATAACTCCTTTAGATTGAATCTAAACGCAAACCTAAGATCAGAGAAATGGTGCATTAAGTGCATTACGTGCATTAAGTGCATTACGTTAACTGACATCTTATAAAGAAGGGTGCGCTCTCAGGACAGACGGTTTAGTTCAAGCTGACTGTGACGCTCTCCCTGCTCTTCTTACTTCACTGATATCTGACACAAGCTTGACTTCAGCACCTGAACCCACAAAGAAGGAATAAAATTAGTTGTTTCCTAATTTAAAAAGCCCATCTGCCTCTCTAAACCCTCCTCTAGTCCTGACTGATGGCTGCGTATAAACTCCCTGGATGCATCGGTACTTCCTACAACTCTTCTCTGCACCTCTGGTTCCGGGTTGGGTTCACAGCCCCGGGCCGTTTTCTCTCCCACTGCACATCTCTGAGAGAATAAGGAATTCCAGCGGCAGAAGCAATCACGAGCTCCAGATCAAACGTATCCTCGGCTGGATTCCCTGACAGACTAAAATCATTTGTTCCTCTCAGCGCTGCTTTTGTTTTATGTGGTTTCGGCAGCGGCGTCCTCCGGGCCGCTCTGTCAGAGCTAATATTGAAGTACACTGCAGCGGCAGCCGAGTCTGGCCCTTTCCCCTCCGGTTAGCGTCCCGTTTCATCAGCGGCATCTACATGCCGTCAAGCCGAGGTAGGACGAGGTCAGGGGAGCTGTTTCAAAGAGGCCGTGAGGCGCTTTGGTCCCACATTCAACAAGACAGGTGTAGGGAAGTGCGTCGTCTGCAAAGGGTGCAGCAACGTGGCTTCAAAGACGGAAGTTTTGTTGTTGAATTATTGAAGCGATCAACACTCGTCCTCCTCCACGAGGACGATGAAGAGTAATAATTACAACCAGCAGCAGGAGAGGCTGGCCGTCTTGCTTTAGGGTCGCGTTGGGTTCAATGGAGAAGAGTTTTTACTTTGGAAGAAGACAAAAGAAGGGCTGCAGCTCGTCACTTCCTCTAAAATATGCAACGAGCATAAATATATTTTATATCTCAATATACATCAGGATATAGAACAATTTATATCTCAGTATACATCAGGATATAGAACAATTTATATCTCAATATATATTGCACTATGTAGAACATTTGATATAAATATATATATATCACGATATGGAACATTTTATATCTCAATATATATCACGATATGGAACATTTTATATCTCAATATATATATCATGACATAATTTGTTTTACCTCAATATATATAGACGTAATTGCGTGTGACGATAGCTTATGTCATCGTGATACGATAAATCATAATTTTTGATTATCACCCAGCTTTTCGTTTCATTCTTTTGTTTCATTCTTCGGCCAAAATGCTAAACTAGAAGCTTCAAAACATCCATAAACCAATTAGTGACGTCCCGACGCCGACGCCCACTTCTTATCTCCAGTCTGCTGAAGCTAAAGAAACCTTCAGATCAGAGAACATTCATATGAATCCTTATTGAAACGTTCAGTAAGATCTGCACATGAAGGACGACACAAACAGCGTTTGTTTATAAAAATCAATGTCAATATTGTATTTCTTAAAAAGGTACAAATGATATTTACATTCAAGCAGCGAAACAAACAACAATGTACAAAAGAAAAAACATCCTCTCTCCTTGAGCTCTGCGACCAATTTCTGGGTTCATAATTCAGTCTCTGGTGGCCGACGCTGAGATGTCACAGTTAATCTCAGCAGCTCAGCAGCAATCAGATAATAACTCACTGAGGACAAGACTGTAAACTTGAAGCGCTGGGATGAAGAAACTCGATGTGGAAGTTCAGCTCAAGTCATTTACAGCGTCAAACAAGTTGGTATCGGATCATTCACCTGGAAGCATTTACACTTTAAATGTCATTTTGGCTGAGCCAGGCACTTAGTAAACTGATCTCACTGCAGACCTGCACAACATGTCATATCTACTTCCTAGTGCAAAACAAACCCAAGAAATACGGCTTTCCAAGAACATAGAACATTGCCTCTTTTCTTTATAATTAACAAACAAGACTGTACAAGAAAACAAGTGTCACACATTGCAGAGTTTTTTTTACAGAGTCTGTCCGTCGTGCATCAGAGTTCATAACCCGTTTGCTACGACATCGAGTTGAGGAACTTGCTCTCTTCAGCCAGAGCGGTCAGCAACGAGTTCATGTCCCCGATGGCCATGTTGCCCATCGGCAGCGTCGCAGAGTTCCTGGGCGTCGTCAGGCGAGAGGAACTCCGGGACGAGCTCTGGAGCAGACCGGGACTCAGGGTCCCCGACACGAGGCTGGAGCGATCCCCGTCGTCCAGCATGCTGTCGAAGTCTATCTCTAGCTGCTCCAGCTCCGCGTCAGGGTCTGCAGTCCTGGACGGCTGGCTGTGTTCTAAAGGAGGTAGGTTCCCCATGAGGGAAACGTGGTGTTCCAAGTTCCCGTTGGGCTCAAACACTTGAATCTGTCCCGTGTAGTACAAGGCGTTGTCGTCGGAAAAAACTCCCCCGGGTAATTTGGAAGCAACGCTACTTGGGTGTATTGTTTGCTGCAGAACCTTTGGCCCTGAAAGGGGCCTGTTTAGAGATGTAGGTTCTGTTGGCGCCGTTGGCTCGAGGCGCCGCCGATTCCCCAGTTGCGAGGGATTCAGGTTGCAAGTCTGCTGATCTGAAACCACCATTGACCTGTCACAGTCTTCAATTTTAACTTGCATGGGCTGAAATCCAGCAAAGTGCACGTCCGCAGTGTCCATGTCAACGGGCTCCTGTTTGCATGTGGGGGTGTGAGGGTCGCTGCACGGGGGATAGGTAGCGGTACCGTTCTCATCATAGGGACCGATGCCTTTGTTGAACCTGTACTGAGAGACAAGTGCTTCGGTGAGATTGGACGACTGCTGGAATCTCTGGTCTGCTCCTGGTTCGGTATTCAGCTGTTTGCATCTCTGCTGCGTTTGAATCGTCTGCTGGTTGGAGCTGAGATTGTTGTGAAAACATTCAAAGTTCTGGTTCTGCTGGAGGACAGCCAGGTTCCCTCGGACCTGGAGTTTGGAGTAGTGCCGGCTGGCATCGCTCCACTGAGCTGGTGAGTTAGCTTTACTGTCCCTTGGAGAAGTGGCCTCGACCTGATTGGGCAGATTCACGGTGGCCAATCTTCTCTGGTAGGTCGACTGATGATGGAGATCTTGTTGATTTGTTGACACTCTGCTGGTTGTGTCTCTGTCATCAGGCAGCATCAGGTCTTCTTCAGTGATGTCCCCCGTTATCATTCCCATGGAGACGTTCTCCGAAATGCTGGGCGGTCGCTGGACGTGAGGGCAGCGGTAGAGGCTCTCATCCGGTCGCAGGCCGCCCTGCTGGGAAATATGGGGCAGCATGGCCAGCCCTCCACTCAGTGTGTCCATGCTGTTGTAGCGCTGCATTCGTGGCTGACTGGAGAAATCAATGGCCGAGGGTCTCACAGGGTCACTTGCTCGGCGGGCGATGCTAGACGGGACCTCATGTTGCATCAGGCACCGCGTGGTGTAGCTGCTGTGCTGCCTGGAGCCGGAGGACCTCTGGGAGTCCCCGCACAGTGCTGTGTGGGTCTTCAAACACATTCGGTCCATGTATGGGAGAGGCGTTGGCGGTGCACCTCCAGTGGCGGCGGCGTATTTGGCCTTGAGGCGGTAGTGCTGGGCTGGGGTCAGGCTGAGAGGGCCGGGTAACCCCCTTCCTCCGTACCCTCCCGCTGCTCCGCCACACTGGCTGGCCTGGCTGGAGCGCCGGGACATGTCGGCGGAGATGGGGTCGTAGGTGTCGGCAGAGCTGAGGTTGCTGGGGCGGTCGGTGCCGAACTGCAAGGCCTGGCTCGAGCGCCGACTAGAGTAACAAGGGGAGATGCCTGAGGAGCGGCGGCTGAGGGTGTAAACTGAGCTCAGGGTGCTGGAGGTGCTGTCGCGGCGCTCTGAAAGAGTTTCCAGCAGAGTCGTTTTACCGGAGCTCAGATCACCAAAGCCGGAACCAGGGAAGGACACCGGACCACCACCCATACTCTGGAGGAGGGACCCTGTGAAGAAACAGATGAAAGTGTGAGACCAGATCACAACGACTCAGCAACTAGCTGGCAGACAAAGTGGAACATCTAGCGGCTAAAGAGTCGTTAGTGGAGCCCAAACCAGAGCTAAAAGGTGACCACTGTTCTGCTTTGCCACTCACCGTTTGCCGGTATGGGTGGGAGCTTGGTGCCGAGGACCAGGGCTGTCGGGTTGCCAGCCCACCGGCACGAGTCCCTCACCGTCTTCGGCTTCTCCTTCAGGTGCCGGCTGGTGCAGAACGGCTTTTGGAAGTGGAGACCCACCACCGCCCCCCCGCCGGTAGATTCGTCCCACCCCGAGGACTCCGCGAAGGTCGGGTCGTCCAGGACGCTGAGGTCCCCCAGGCTTCCTCCGCTGTGCGCCGCCATCTCTACTCCACTGTCGTTGTTGGCGACACTGCCAAGTGGTGATGGTTCACTGCTACATGATGAGCTGGACTGATACACCTTCGAGGAGGGAGGGATGGAGGAAATACAGAAAGATTGAAAAAAACAAAAAAGGCGTCAGAGAACTGTATATTTGTACTAAATATACAGTCTTTATAGCGGAAGTGGAGCAGAGGATCTTTTATTCTGCCACTGCTTAATGGTAAATAATGAGTGTTTTTTGGGGAGTGGGGTGGGGGGGGCAGCACAGATTACAAGCCGTCTTAGTCTGTCTGTGAATTAAAAATGGGCAGGATGAAAGGCTGCTGCAGCCGAGCCCGAGCGCCAAGGCCAATCACCACCAGATGTGATCACGTTCCTCCAAAGGAACTCTTTTAGGTGAGCGAGACGCTGACTGCTTTCTGTTGGCTTTACAGTAAAAAGCTGTTTTCTCCTCTTCCCCGTTCCTCTTTTAGTTTTATCATGTACTTTACGCCTTTCCTTAATAATACACTGGTACACATGAGAGGTAATTGGTTGTACATTGTCCACCACTATAAATAACCCCTGTATATCTCCTCCTCGGGACCATGACGGCTACATGTTTCCATCTAAACCGGCCTCGGCCTCCGCGCCGGCTCTAATGTATTCACTGATAAAAGCTGTCTTGATCACGGCGTGATGGTTGGCTCCGTGCGCAGAGCGGCACAACCAATTCCCAATGTTTGAATATTAATGCGTGTCTTTTATCTCAGACAGGTGCTTGATAGGTTTAAACTGCCTGTGTGAAGGAAAAGAGACGCACACGGTGCCAGTGTTTTAAAAACCGCTGCTTGTTCAGTGTGTGTTCAAATGTGTTACGTGTTTTAGTTATTAAAGAAAAAATAAAGAGATAAATACAATTATAAAAAAAAATGTATTTGTGATTAAATATACCAATAAATAATAATAAAAATGTAACGGCTCTATTCTCTTTCCTGAAGAACATGTCACCCGTGAAAAACATCTTAATCTAATTAAGACATTTTAAATTAAAGAAAATAATACAGAAATAAATTAATACATTTAAAAACAAATGAATACACTTAAAATATAATTTTAAATGAATATCAAATAAATAAATACAATTATAGAAGTCATACAAAATAAATACATAAAAGGGGAAATTAAATAGGAAAGAAAACAAAAGGGGAAATTACTACAAAGGTAAATTAATAAAGAAGCAAAATAAAGACAGAATGTGACACATTTATATATCAAATAATTAATGTCTACATTTAGTTTTTGGTTCATTAAATGGCATTAATTTATTAATCGAGTTACTTATATATTAGGACAGCTTGATTCCCAAATGTTGTACAATAACTGACATTTAACACACAAGTCAGTTCATGAGTAAACTTCATGGATAAAAATGACATTTTATTAATTTAGAGATTCATTGTATATTTATAGTGTTCTCTGATGGTCATATGGTTGAACACAATAATCCTTCCTAATTTTTTATATTGGCCATTTATTTCCTTTTGATATGAAACGTTTTTTTTACTTGATAAAAAATGGCACAAGATGGTTAAAGATGTGATAATAATCCACAGGTGATGTGATAGTAATCCACAGGTGAGCTCACCTTAACAAGGTCTGTCCATAAGGAAAGTCGGAAAAGGGAAAAATCATCAAACAGAAGAGAGGTTAGAAATAAGAGGAGTGTTGTTAAAGAAGGAAGACAAGTACACGCTGTCAGAAGAAACCATCTCCTCCCTCTTACCACAGAGGTCTCCGTCTTGATGGACTTGACGTGCAGGTAGTCCTCCGCGCCTCCGGGGGAGCTGTTGTCCGACATCTTGCTCCCCCTGTGGCTCCGGTCTCGGTTCCCCGTCTCGTTCTCGCCGTTCTCCCTCGGCGGCGGCGGCGGCCTTGGCGGCAGGTCGCCGCGCTGCCTCTTGGTGACGTGGGCCTCGGGGCCGTGCACCGTCTTCACGTGCTTCCTGAGGGAGCTGGGGTCCGTGTAGCGCTTGGTGCACCCGGGGATCTTGCACACGTAGGGTTTCTACGGAGGAGATGGGTTAAAGGTCGCGCAACTCACAGTGTGCAGCTTTGTAATAAAGAATGCCTTCATATAAAGCGTGGAGGTTCATGTTCGTCTCAAATATAACTTTATTGTTCCAGTATTGGTCTGCGTACAGTAAATGGTGGCGTACAGGTGTGTGTGTGTGTGTGTGTGTTTGTGTGTGTGTGTTCATTCCCACTGCAAAGCCTCTGATGGATGAGCGGTGAGATTTTCTGAAACGCTTCTAGGTTTCATTTACTATCCGCCGTCTGCAGGTGGTCCCACTCAGCGGGGGGGAGTATGATTCGCCCTAATGCATTGTGGGCTGTCGTGCTCATTATGTCTAAACCTCGTTATTTACTCGCACACAGACATCTACATCTGCACAGATGAGGCAAAACTGGGAACCATGGGCTTTCATGGATAGAATTATCTAGATGACAAAGAAATGTGGAACAAGGACAATGAACTCTGTCAACTCTGTTTAGAAGGTTTAGAAGGTGTAGAAAAAGTCTGTGTGAGGGTTAGAAGGTTTAGAAAGTGTAGAAGGTTGAGAAGGTATAGAAGGTATAGAAGAGTAGAAGGTTTAGAAGGTTTAGACGGTTTAGATTTAGAAGGGTTAGAAGGTTTAGAAGGTGTAGAAGAGTTAGAAGGTTTAGAAGGTGTAGAATCTGTAAAAGGTGCAGAAGGTTTAGAAGGTGTAGAAGGTGTAGAAGGTGTAGAAGGTTTATAAAGTGTAGAAGGTTTAGAAGGGTTAGAAGGTTTAGAAGGTTTATAAAGTGTAGAAGGTTTAGAAGGGTTAGAAGGTGTAGAAGGTGTAGAAGGTTTATAAAGTGTAGAAGGTTTAGAAGGGTTAGAAGGTTTAGAAGGTTTGAAAGGTTTAGAAGGTGTAGAAGGTATAGAAGGGTTGGAAGATTTAGAAGGTGTAGAATGTTTAGAAGGTATAGAAGGTGTAGCAGGTGTAGAAGGGTTAAAAGGGTTAGAAGGTATAGAAGGTGTAGAAGGGTTAGAAGGTGTAGAGGGTGTAGAAGGTATAGAGGGTATAGAAGGTGTAGAAGGATTAGAAGGTGTAGAGGGTGTAGAAGGTATAGAAGGTGTAGAAGGGTTAGAAGGTGTAGAGGGTATAGAAGGTGTAGAAGGGTTAGAAGGTGTAGAGGGTATAGAAGGTGTAGAAGGGTTAGAAGGTGTAGAGGGTGTAGAAGGTGTAGAAGGTATAGAAGGTATAGAAGGTGTATAAGGGTTAGAAGGTGTAGAGGGTATAGAAGGTGTAGAAGGGTTAGAAGGTGTAGAGGGTGTAGAAGGTATAGAAGGTGTAGCAGGTATAGAAGGTGTAGAAGGGTTAGAAGGGTTGGAAAGAGTCTGCGTGAGCTTCACCTCGTTGGAGTGCGTCCGGTTCTGGTGCTTGGCTCGGTCCGAGGCGTTGGAGAAGGCCTTGTTGCATCCTTCGTGCTCGCAGACGTACGGTTTCTCTCCGGTGTGCGAGCGCAGATGAGTTTTGAGGTTCTCCAGACGGGAGTAGGCCTTCGAGCAGCCCTCGAACTGCAGAGGGAACAGAGAGGGGTTTATATTTATATATTTAATATAGAGAACGCATCCTAAAGTGAGACTACTCCCCCACAAGTTAAAACTTTAATTTAATAAGCAAGGGGGAACAAATGTATAA
Source organism: Taurulus bubalis (assembly GCF_910589615.1). NCBI lineage: Eukaryota > Metazoa > Chordata > Actinopteri > Perciformes > Cottidae > Taurulus > Taurulus bubalis. The sequence goes on along the minus strand of NC_136609.1, from coordinate 1,326,554 downwards.
TGTTTTTACAAAATAATCAAGTAATTAATCTAGAAAATGTTCTGCAGATGGGTTGATATTGAAAATAAGCAGATGTTTTCCTTATTTAGCTACTTTGCTCCCGTTTCATTCCTTCATTTCTCAACATAAATGAATCTTTTCTTGTTAAATCTTGCAGAGAGCTCTTTAATCTTTAGTCTGTAACCTCCAAAAAAATCCCGCCGCAGTAAAAGCATTTCTAAGCTTTCTTTGAGCTTTTATTGACACAAACAAAGAGATCTTGCTTCCTGCCCTCCCAGGTGTGTAAGTGCGTTTACCGACAGTATCCATGTCAGTGTGTGTGTGTGTGTGTGTGTGTGTGTGTCTGTGTGTGTGTGTGTGTGTGTGTGTGTGTGTGTGTGTGCAGAAACATGCACAGTGTTTAGAGAGCGTGATCGGACGCCCTCCGGGGGCCCGTCGCACGCCCTCCAGGGGCCCGCCGGGGGCAGCCGAGGCCATCCGTTACCCACCGTGCACTTGTGTGGTTTCTCCCCCGTGTGCCGCCGCATGTGAACCACCAGCATGTACTGAGCTTTGAAGGGCTTCTGCTCCCGAGAACAGTCCTCCCAGCGGCACACAAACTCCTTCTTCTCTCCGTGGATGTGGTCATTATTGATGTGCTGCGGGACGTACACACACACACACACACACACACACACACACACACACCACACACACAGAAGTGAGAGGCTTTCTGCAGAGCGTCGTCCACTAAGAGGCTCTCATGTTGTTTCCTGCAGAGATCCATCTTCTCTGGACCTCAGAGAGCCGCTGCACTAATTAGCTTCTTCCACACTGAAATCCAAACATCCTCAGATTCATCAGTAACGTCTCTTCAAGTTTTCCTTTCAAAAAGTAAAGATATTTCAACTATTTTCTGCCATTAAGTGGATTTTTCTTGATGCTACTGAAGCGACTCGTTTTATATTATTTTTACATTATTATTACAATTATTATTCTCTGTCTTGAATCCACTGCATAGGACTCCTTTACATATCTGGAGTGTAAAAACAACACCGCACCATCATCTCCATCCTAAATCTCCAATTTCTAAAGGTACGCTTTCTTTCTGTTTAGCTTAGCTTAGCATAACGACTGGAACCAGAGGGAAACTGTTAGCCTGACACAGCTCTAGAGCTCGCTCACTAATACTTTGTCTCATTTCTTTAAGACGAACAGAAACCAGGTATTTGTTTAAAGGGAGTTGCATGAGGATGATGAAGCATGAGGATGATGAAGCATGAGGATGATGAAGCATGAGGATGATGAGGCATGAGGATGATGAGGCATGAGGATGATGAAGCATCAGGATGATGAAGCATGAGGATGATGAAGCATGAGGATGATGAAGCATGAGGATGATGAAGCATCAGGATGATGAAGCATGAGGATGATGAGGCATGAGGATGATGAAGCATGAGGATGATGGAGCATGAGGATGATGAAGCATGAGGATGATGAAGCATGAGGATGATGAAGCATGAGGATGATGAGGCATGAGGATGATGAAGCATGAGGATGATGGAGCATGAGGATGATGGAGCATGAGGATGATGGAGCATCAGGATGATGAAGCATGAGGATGATGGAGCATGAGGATGATGGAGCATGAGGATGATGGAGCATGAGGATGATTAAGCATGAGGATGATGAAGCATGAGGATGATGGAGCATGAGGATGATGGAGCATGAGGATGATGGAGCATCAGGATGATGGAGCATGAGGATGATGGAGCATCAGGATGATGGAGCATCAGGATGATGGAGCATGAGGATGATGGAGCATGAGGATGATGGAGCATGAGGATGATGGAGCATCAGGATGATGGAGCATGAGGATGATGGAGCATGAGGATGATGGAGCATGAGGATGATGGAGCATGAGGATGATTAAGCATGAGGATGATGAAGCATCAGGATGATGAAGCATGAGGATGATGAAGCATGGGGATGATGAAGCATGGGGATGATGAAGCATGAGGATGATGAAGCATCAGAATGATGAAGTATGAGGATGATGAAGCATCAGGATGATGAAGCATGAGGATGATGCAGCCGAGGGTTCCCTCACTGCGCCCCCTGTGTTCTGTCCGCTTCACTGCACGTCAGCAACGCTTCAGACTCGTTGTAATAATACCAACAGATTATATTCATAAAGCTCTGACGTGAAAACAGTTTCTCTTCCAGCAGAGTCGATCACTAGAAATAGAATATAAGAAATAGTGATGTGTGCAAAAGGAAAATATATTTCTAAGAAAAGTTTTAAGAGCAAAGTCAACTGAACTTTTCAAGTAAAGTCAACTAATGTTTGCAAGTACAATTAACTTAATGTTGCTCGTGAATTTAAGTTGACTTTGCTTTATGTTAATTTTATTAGAAAAAATGATTTGATTCATTTGAAAAATAAGTTGATTTTATTGGAAAAAATACGTTAATTTCACTTGAAAAATTAAGATGATTTTATGTATGTATGTATGTATGTTGAGTGAAATCAACATTTTTTTTTTAAACTACCAAAAAAAATACTTGAAAAATGATGTTGATTTCACTTAAAAAATTTATTTGTAATGTAATGAAGTACTTATTACAAAACCAGTGTTGCTTGTTCATCAATAATAACAATTAAGGCAAAAAGTTGCCTCTATTGTTATTTTTGATAGGTCATAAATCTATCAGGAGAAGCTTTAATCTTGTTCATCTAGTACTTCAGCTCGGGCATCGTTTCTTCAATAACTCATATAACTCATATAATTCATATAACTCATATAACTCATACAACTCATATAATTCAGATCATTCAGATAGTTCAGATAACTCATATAACTCATATAATTCACATAACTCATATAACTCATATAACTCATATATAACTCATATAACTCATATAATTCATATAACTCATATAATTCATATAACTCATATAACTCATATAATTCACATAACTCATATAACTCATATAACTCATATATAACTCGTTTCCAGATTCCCCCGGCGAGCTGCCGTGAGGAGGGAGCGCTTGTTTCGTGACTCACGTGCACCAGCTGCTGCTGCGTGTCGTGCTCCCGGCTGCAGCCGGCCCAGTGGCAGTCGGTCTCGTAGACGGCCTCGGGCTCCGGCTTGCTCTGGTCCCGGTTCACGTCATCCTTCGGGTCCAGCAGGCGGTGGACCTGTGGAGACCAGCGGGTCCAGCGTCAGACGTGTGGGACGGTTTACCTGAGCTCCTGAGGTCCTGAGGGGAGCCCCTCTGCCGTTAAACATCTGTTTAGAGGACCGGACTCGTGTTTAGGAGTCCTGGTCCTCTTTGTGCTTCAGGTCCTTAGTGATCCACCATGAGGTCTTTGTGGTTCTGGATCAAAGTGAGATCACACTCCACGCCACGAGAACTGAGAACTACACACACACAACGCTTTCAGCATGCCCCGAACCCTTAAACCCTGAAACCTTAAAACCCTAAAACCCTGAAACCTTGAAACCCTTAAACCTTAAAACCCTAAAACCCTGAAACCTTAAAACCCTAAAACCCTGAAACCTTAACACCCTAAAACTTTAAAACCCTGAAACCTTAAAACCCTAAAACCCTGAAACCTTAAAACCCTAAAACCCTGAAACCTTAAAACCTAAAAACCTTAAAACCATAAAACCTTAAAACCCTGAAACCTTAAAACCCTTAAACCCTGAAACCTTAAAACCCTGAAACCTTAAAACCCTTAAACCCTGAAACCTTAAAACCCTAAAACCCTGAAACCTTAAAACCCTGAAACTTTAAAACCCTGAAACCTTAAAACCCTAAAACCTTATAACCATAAAACCTTAAAACCCTAGAACCCTTAAACCCTGAAACCTTAAAACCCGAAAACCCTTAAACCTTAAAACCCGAAAACCTTACAACCCTGAAACCTTAAAACCTTCAAACCTTCAAACCCGAAAACCTTAAAACCCTAAAACCTTAAAACCCTGAAACCTTAAAACCCTGAAACTTTAAAACCCTGAAACCTTAAAACCCTAAAACCATAAAACCTGAAAACTCTAAAACCTTAAAACTCTAAAACCTTAAAACCTAAAGCCTTAAAAACGTAAAACCATTAAACCGTAAAACCATAAAACCTTAAAACCTAAAAACCTTAAAACCTTAAAACCCTAAAACATTAAAACATTACAACCTTAAAACCCTAAAACTTTAAAACCCTAAAGCCTTAAAACCCTTAAACCTCACCAGTCTCAGCATGAGGCGGCTCCTTGATGACACAATGTCCTCACTGAAGACCCAACACGTCCTCACTGAAGACCCAACATGTCAACACGTCCTCACTGAAGACCCAACATGTCAACACGTCCTCACTGAAGACCCAACATGTCCTCACTGAAGACCCAACATGTCAACACGTCCTCACTGAAGACCCAACATGTCAACACGTCCTCACTGAAGACCCAACATGTCCTCACTGAAGACCCAACATGTCAACACGTCCTCACTGAAGACCCAACATGTCCTCACTGAAGACCCAACATGTCAACACGTCCTCACTGAAGACCCAACATGTCAACACGTCCTCACTGAAGACCCAACATGTCCTCACTGAAGACCCAACACGTCCTCACTGAAGACCCGACATGTCAACACGTCCTCACTGAAGACCCAACATGTCAACACGTTCTCACTGAAGACCCAACACGTCCTCACTGAAGACCCAATATGTCCTCACTGAAGACCCAACATGTCCTCACTGAAGACCCAACACGTCAACACGTCCTCACTGAAGACCCAACACGTCCTCACTGAAGACCCAACATGTCCTCACTGAAAACCCAACACGTCCTCACTGAAGACCCAACATGTCCTCACTGAAGACCCAACACGTCCTCACTGAAGACCCGACATGTCAACACGTCCTCACTGAAGACCCAACATGTCAACACGTCCTCACTGAAGACCCAACACGTCCTCACTGAAGACCCAACATGTCCTCACTGAAGACCCAACATGTCAACACGTCCTCACTGAGACCCAACATGTCCTCACTGAAGACCCAACATCTCCTCACTGAAGACCCAACATGTCCTCACTGAAGACCCAACATGTCAACACGTCCTCACTGAAGACCCAACACGTCAACACGTCCTCACTGAAGACCCAACACGTCAACACGTCCTCACTGAAGACCCAACACGTCCTCACTGAAGACCCAACATGTCCTCACTGAAGACCCAACACGTCCTCACTGAAGACCCAACACGTCAACACGTCCTCACTGAAGACCCAACATGTCAACACGTCCTCACTGAAGACCCAACACGTCAACACGTCCTCACTGAAGACCCAACATGTCAACACGTCCTCACTGAAGACCCAACACGTCAACACGTCCTCACTGAAGACCCAACACGTCCTCACTGAAGACCCAACATGTCCTCACTGAAGACCCAACATGTTAACACGTCCTCACTGAAGACCCAACACGTCCTCACTGAAGACCCAACATGTCCTCACTGAAGACCCAACACGTCCTCACTTAAGACCCGACATGTCAACACGTCCTCACTGAAGACCCAACATGTCAACACGTCCTCACTGAAGACCCAACACGTCCTCACTGAAGACCCAACATGTCCTCACTGAAGACCCAACACGTCCTCACTGAAGACCCAACATGTCAACACGTCCTCACTGAAGACCCAACACGTCAACACGTCCTCACTGAAGACCCAACATGTCAACACGTCCTCACTGAAGACCCAACACGTCAACACGTCCTCACTGAAGACCCAACATGTCAACACGTCCTCACTGAAGACCCAACACGTCAACACGTCCTCACTGAAGACCCAACACGTCCTCACTGAAGACCCAACATGTCCTCACTGAAGACCCAACACGTCCTCACTGAAGACCCAACATGTCCTCACTGAAGACCCAACATGTCCTCAGACGTCCTGCAGGGTCCGGTTTCATGAAAACTCCTTTCTAAGAACGTCCTCACTTTTATAGAAAGAAAAGCAACGACCCAACACGTCAACACGTCCTCACTGAAGACCCAACACGTCAACACGTCCTCACTGAAGACCCAACATGTCAACACGTCCTCACTAAAGACACAACACGTCAACACGTCCTCACTGAAGACCCAACATGTCAACACGTCCTCACTGAAGACCCAACACGTCAACACGTCCTCACTGAAGACCCAACACGTCCTCACTGAAGACC
>NC_136609.1:1312831-1317831 GCF_910589615.1 Taurulus bubalis | reverse complement strand
CGGCGGCCGAGGGCCTGATGCCTCCGTCTTGACCTTTGACCTCTTGGCGGCCGCGGGGTCGGCGGTTCTGCTGACGGCCGAGTCGCCAGCACGGCTCTGAGGAGAGGAAGAGTCATGATGAAGATTGCTCCAATTATAATCGACTGATTTTATTGCGCCGAGAAAACAGAGACGTTTTTATTTTCATTATTGTTTTAATTTTACTTTAACTAATTTAGTTATTTAATTTAAATTGAGTTATTGTATATATATATATATATATATATATATATATATATATATATGTATATATATATATATGTTATATGTATTTTAGTTATTATTCTTTCATTTTATGTGATTTATGTTTGTTTTTTAATATTAATTAATTAATATTAAATTATTAATTTCAGTTCATATTAAATCTATACATTTTTCCTTTATTAAAAAAAATAGGTATTTTTGTTTTAAACCACATATTCATGAGATTTACAGACATCTTCATTTAAGTTATGTTTATTTGAATCATAAAAAACATCTATAAATACAGGACTGTCTCAGAAAATTAGAATATTGTGATGAAGTTCATTATTTTCTGTAATGCAATTAAAAAAACAAAAATGTCATGCATTCTGGATTCATTACAAATCAACTGAAATATTGCAAGCCTTTTATTGTTTTAATATTGCTGATTATGGCTTACAGCTTAGGAAAACTCAAAAATCCTATCTCAAAAAATTAGAATATCATGAAAAAGTATACTAGTAGGGTATTCAACTAATCACTTGAATTGTCTAATGAAGTCGAAACACCTGCAAGGGTTTCCTGAGCCTTGAAAAACACTCAGCTTGGTTCAGTAAACTAAATCACAAGTATGGGGAAGACTGCTGATCTGACTTCTGTCCAGAGGACCATCATTGACACCCTCCATCAGGAGGGTAAGACACAAAAAGACATTTCTCAAAGAGCAAGCTGTTCACAGAGTGCAGTTTCAAAGCACATCCACAAAAAGTCTGTTGGAAGGGGGAAATGTGGCAGGAAACGCTGCACAACCAAGAGAGATGCCCGCAGCCTTAACAGCATTGTGAAGAAGAGTCGCTTCCAGAATTTGGAGCTTCAAAGACAGTGGACTGAAGCTGGAGTCCAGGTATCAAAAGCCACTGTTCACAGACGTGTCCGGGAAATGGGCTACAATAGCCGTATTCCCATGGTCAAGCCACTTCTGAACTAAGACAACGGAAGAAGCGTCTGACTTGGGCTATGGAAAAGAAGCACTGGACAGTTGCAGAGTGGTCCAAAGTCCTCTTTTCAGACGAAAGCAAGTGTTGTATTTCATTTGGAAGTCAAGGCGCCAGAGTCTGGAGAAAGGCTGGAGAGGCGCAAAATCCAAGTTGCTTGAAATCCAGTGTGAAGTTCCCACAGTCAGTGATGGTTTGGGTGCCATGTCAGCTGCTGGTGTTGGTCCACTGAGTTTCATCAAGTCCAGAGTAAATGCAGCTGTGCACCAAGAGATTTTAGAGCACTACATGCTTCCGTCTGCAGAAAAGCTCTATGGAGATGAGGATTTCATTTTCCAGCATGATGTGGCACCTGCCCACAGTGCCAAAGCCACCAGTAACTGGTGTACTGACCATGGCATTACTGTCCTCGATTGGCCTGCCAATTCCCCTGACCTGAACCCCATAGAGATGTGTGGGGTATTGTGAAGAAGAAGCTGAAAGACACCAGACCCAACAATGCAAGTGAGCTAACGGCCGCTATTGAAGCATCCTGGGCATCCATACAACCTCAGCAATGCCACAGACTGATTGCCGCATTGATGCAGTAATCCGTGCAAAAGGATTCCCAACCAAGTACTGAGTGCATTAATGGACATTTTCAAATGTTTGATTTTGTTTTGCTGTTAGAAATCTTCTTTTTTTACTTGGTCTGAGGAAATATTCTAATATTTTGAGATAGGATTTTTGAGATTTCTTAAGCTGTAAGCCATAATCAGCAATATTAAAACAATAAAAGGCTTGCAATATTTCAGTTGATTTGTAATGAATCCAGAATGCATGACATTTTTGTTTTTTTAATTGCATTACAGAAAATGAAGAACTTTATCACAATATTCAAATTTTCTGAGACAGTCCTGTATATATTATATTGTGTCCATATATATATATATATATATATATATATATATTAAATAACATTGCAAACCGTTTCTAATTAAAAATAAAAATAATAAAGCAGCACTACAACTTTTGTAATTCATCATAGTCACATAAATCAATGTAAGTACACTGTGGTTTGGGGAGACATGAATATGATAGAACAATAAAGCGAGTGTGTTTACTTTGGACTGCAGGTCTCCGTTGAGGACCGAGGGGGGCGAGGCCAGGCCGGAGAAAGTGGGCGGGGCCTGGATGAGGGGCGAGGCGTGGCCGAAGGCGCCGAGGCCGCGCTGCTGGGAGAGAAGCTGCTGGTATGCCATCGGGTTGATGGGGTGAGGGAACGGGAAGGAAGGGCTGCAAGGAGACGAGGGATATGAGGATGTAGGAAGTAGGGAAGGAAAGACAAAGTATGAGGTATGGATGAGAGGAATAGGACAGGAAATAAGGATGTAGAAAGGAAAAGCAGGAGTTAAAGGACAGAGGAAGTGAAGTGTTAGGAAGCAGCAGCAGGTAAAGGACAGAGGAAGTGAAGTGTTAGGAAGCAGCAGCAGGTAAAGGACAGAGGAAGTGAAGTGTTAGGATGCAGGTAAAGGACAGAGGAAGTGAAGTGTTAGGAAGCAGCAGGAGGTAAAAGACAGAAGAAGTGAAGTGTTAGGAAGCAGCAGGAGGTAAAGGACAAAGGAAGTGAAGTGTTAGGATGCAGGTAAAGGACAGAGGAAGTGAAGTGTTAGGAAGCAGCAGGAGGTAAAGGACAGAGGAAGTGATGTGTGAGGAAGCAGCAGGTAAAGGACAGAGGAAGTGAAGTGTTAGGATGCCGGTAAAGGACAGAGGAAGTGAAGTGTGAGGAAGCAGCAGGAGGTAAAGGACAGAGGAAGTGAAGTGTTAGGATGCCGGTAAAGGACAGAGGAAGTGAAGTGTGAGGAAGCAGCAGGAGGTAGAGGACAGAGGAAGTGAAGTGTGAGGAAGCAGCAGCAGGAAAAGGACAGAGGGAGGAGAGGAGGCGGGGTCTAACCTCACCTGAGCCCGCCCACCGACAGGTGTCCGTAGCAGCCGCTGCCAGCCGCCCCGGAGCGAGAGCTGTTGATGAAGGCGACCAGCGAGCTCGGAGACGAGCGGATCATCGTCTGCAGGTCGACGCCGTCCGACAGCGGAGACACGGACAGAGAGCGCTTCCGGCTGAGCCGGGGGGGCGGGAACCGGGAGCCTGGGGACAGGTGAGGGGACAGGTGAGGAGGGGACAGGTGAGGAGACAGGTGAGGAGGGGACAGGTGAGGAGACACAGGTGAGGAGAGGACAGGTGAGGAGAGGACAGGTGAGGAGACACAGGTGAGGAGACACAGGTGAGGAGGGGACAGGTGAGGAGACAGGTGAGGAGACACATGTGAGGAGACACAGGTGAGGAGAGGACAGGTGAGGAGACACAGGTGAGGAGGGGACAAGTGAGGAGGACACAGGTGAGGAGGGGACAGGTGAGAAGACACAGGTGAGGAGGGGACAGGTGAGGAGGCCACAGGTGAGGAGGGGACATGTGAGGAGGGGACAGGTGAGAAGACACAGGTGAGGAGGGGACAGGTGAGGAGGACACAGGTGAGGGGGACACATGTGAGGAGGGGACAGGTGAGGAGACACAGGTGAGGAGACACAGGTGAGGAGGAGACAGGTGAGGAGACACAGGTGAGGAAGGGACAGGTGAGGAGACACAGGTGAGGAAGGGACAGGTGAGGAGACACAGGTGAAGAGGAGACAGGTGAGGAGACACAGGTGAGGAAGGGACAGGTGAGGAGACACAGGTGAGGAAGGGACAGGTGAGGAGACACAGGTGAAGAGACACAGGTGAGGAGGGGACAGGTGAGGAGACAAAGGTGAGGAGGGGACAGGTGAGGAGGGGACAGGTGAGGAGACACGGGTGAGGAGACACAGGTGAGGAGGGGACAGGTGAGGAGACACAGGTGAGGAGGGGACAGGTGAGGAGACAGGTGAGGAGACACATGTGAGGAGACACAGGTGAGGAGGGGACAGGTGAGGAGACACAGGTGAGGGGGGGGGGGCAGGTGAGGAGACAGGTGAGGAGACACAGGTGAGGAGGGGACAGGTGAGGAGACAGGTGAGGAGACACATGTGAGGAGACACAGGTGAGGAGGGGACAGGTGAGGAGACACAAGTGAGGAGGGGACAGGTGAGGAGACAGGTGAGGAGGGGACAGGTGAGGAGACACAGGTGAGGAGGGGACATGTGAGGAGGGGACATGTGAGGAGACACAGGTGAGGAGGAGACAGGTGAGGAGGACACATGTGAGGAGGGGACAGGTGAGGAGACACAGGTGAGGAGGAGACAGGTGAGGAGACACAGGTGAGGAAGGGACAGGTGAGGAGACACAGGTGAGGAGACACAGGTGAGGAGGAGACAGGTGAGGAGACACAGGTGAGGAGGGGACAGGTGAGGAGACAAAGGTGAGGAGGGGACAGGTGAGGACGACCAGAAAGACTCAGGACGACCACTTAAAATAAGAGTCAAGAGGGTCAGTTTTTGTCCATTACAGAAAGGAATCTCCATCTTATTAATATAATAATAATATAAGAAATACAATAAAATAGTTAAAATAATAATAATGAATACAAATTATTATTTTATTTGTAGAGCATATTTCAGACACACTGATGAATCAAGCAGGAGCAAAGCGTCTTTTAAACTTGATGTAGTAAAAACAACTTAAACTTAAACCCTTAATCCCTGAAACCCTGAAACCCTTCACCCCTAAACCCTTAAACCCTGAAACCCTTAACCCCTTACAACCTTAAACCCTTAAACCCTGAAACCCTGAAACCCTTAAACCCTGAAACCCATAAACCCTTAACCCCCTAA
>NC_136609.1:1230331-1307831 GCF_910589615.1 Taurulus bubalis | reverse complement strand
GAGGAAATAAGTGAGAGAATGAAGAGAGGAAATAAGTGAGAGAATGAAGAGAGAGAGGAAGGAAGTGAGAGAATGAAGAAAGAGGAAAAAAGGGAGAGAATGAAGAGAGAGAGGAAAGAAGTGAGAGAATGAAGAGAGAGAAAAGAAGTGAGAGAATGAAGAGAGAGAAAAGAAGTGAGAGAATGAAGAGAGAGAGGACAGAAGTGAGAGAATGAAAAGAGAGAGGGAAGAAGAGATAGAATGAAGAGAGAGGAAAGAAGTGAGAGAATGAAGAGAGAGGGAAGAAGAGATAGAATGAAGAGAGAGGAAAGAAGTGAGAGAATGAAGAGAGGAAAGAAGTGAGAGAATGAAGAGAGAGAGGAAAGAAGTGAGAGAATGAAGAGAGGAAAGAAGTGAGAGAATGAAGAGAGGAAAGAAGTGAGAGAATGAAGAGAGAGAGGAAAGAAGTGAGGGAATGAAGAGAGAGAGGAAAGAAGTGAGAGAATGAAGAGAGGAAGGAAGTGAGAGAATGAAGAGAGGAAAGAAGTGAGAGAATGAAGAGAGGAAGGAAGTGAGAGAATGAAGAGAGAGAGGAAAGAAGTGAGAGAATGAAGAGAGGAAAGAAGTGAGAGAATGAAGAAAGAGGAAAAAAGGGAGAGAATGAAGAGAGAGAGGAAAGAAGTGAGAGAATGAAGAGAGAGAAAAGAAGTGAGAGAATGAAGAGAGGAAAGAAGTGAGAGAATGAAGAGAGAGAGGAAAGAAGTGAGAGAATGAAGAGAGAGAAAAGAAGTGAGAGAATGAAGAGAGGAAGGAAGTGAGAGAATGAAGAGAGAGAGGACAGAAGTGAGAGAATGAAAAGAGAGAGGGAAGAAGAGATAGAATGAAGAGAGAGGAAAGAAGTGAGAGAATGAAGAGAGAGCAGGGAAAGAAGTGAGAGAATGAAGAGAGAGGGAAGAAGAGATAGAATGAAGAGAGAGGAAAGAAGTGAGGGAATGAAGAGAGAGAGGAAAGAAGTGAGAGAATGAAGAGAGGAAGGAAGTGAGAGAATGAAGAGAGAGAGGAAAGAAGTGAGAGAATGAAGAGAGAGAGGAAAGAAGTGAGAGAATGAAGAGAGGAAGGAAGTGAGAGAATGAAGAGAGAGAGGAAAGAAGTGAGAGAATGAAGAGAGAGAGGAAAGAAGTGAGAGAATGAAGAGAGGAAGGAAGTGAGAGAATGAAGAGAGAGAGGAAAGAAGTGAGGGAATGAAGAGAGAGAGGAAAGAAGTGAGAGAATGAAGAGAGGAAGGAAGTGAGAGAATGAAGAGAGGAAAGAAGTGAGAGAATGAAGAGAGAGAGGACAGAAGTGAGAGAATGAAAAGAGAGAGGGAAGAAGAGATAGAATGAAGAGAGAGGAAAGAAGTGAGAGAATGAAGAGAGAGCAGGGAAAGAAGTGAGAGAATGAAGAGAGAGGGAAGAAGAGATAGAATGAAGAGAGAGGAAAGAAGTGAGAGAATGAAAAGAGAGAGGGAAGAAGAGATAGAATGAAGAGAGAGGAAAGAAGTGAGAGAATGAAGAGAGAGCAGGGTAAGAAGTGAGAGAATGAAGAGAGAGCAGGGTAAGAAGTGAGAGAATGAAGAGTACGGATGGGTATCGTTTGGGTTTTTTCCGATACCGGTGCTAAACCGGTACTTTTAAAACGATACCGGTGCCTAAACGGTGCCTGAACCCATACTTTTTTATTGCCAAGGCAATTCCTTTTCTTAAAATTGAACAATATATTAACTGTTTAAAGTATACTTTACATATAAATAAATAAATACATACAAAACACTTGTCTTCAAACTACAGCTTCAAACCTTTTAACTTCAAACTATGAACAATATATATTTAAAAAAGAACAGACACAAGCATCAGGTGTTCTGATGGGACCGTGTGCAACAGAACTCAGAAACCGTTGGATTCTACAAACTGCTGCTTTATGGACTACACGTCATCATTCATATCAACTGGAGAGATTTGTTCCAGCCAGCCGAGGACGGATGTTCACTCGTCCTGAGTGTCTTTGTGGTCGTCCTGAGTGTCTTTGTGGTCGTCCTGAATGTCTTTGTGGTCGTCCTGAGTGTCTTTGTGGTCGTCCTGAGTGTCTTTGTGGTCGTCCTGAGTGTCTTTGTGGTCGTCCTGAGTGTCTTTGTGGTCGTCCTGAATGTCTTTGTCGTCCTGAGTGTCTTTGTGGTCGTCCTGAGTGTCTTTGTGGTCGTCTTGAGTGTCTTTGTCGTCCTAAGTGTCTTTGTCGTCCTGAGTGTCTTTGTGGTCGTCCTGAGTGTCTTTGTGGTCGTCCTGAGTGTCTTTGTGGTCGTACTGAGTCGTTGTGGTCATCCTGAGTGTCTTTGTGGTCGTCCTGAGTGTCTTTGTCGTCCTGAGTGTCTTTGTGATCGTCCTGAGTCTTTGTGGTCGTCCTGAGTGTCTTTGTGGTCGTCCTGAGTGTCTTTGTCGTCCTGAGTGTCTTTGTGGTCGTCCTGAGTGTCTTTGTGGTCGTCCTGAGTCGTTGTGGTCATCCTGAGTGTCTTTGTGATCGTCCTGAGTCTTTGTGGTCGTCCTGAGTGTCTTTGTGGTCGTCCTGAGTGTCTTTGTCGTCCTGAGTGTCTTTGTCGTCCTGAGTGTCTTTGTGGTCGTTCTGAGTGTCTTCGTCGTCCTGAGTGTCTTTGTGGTCGTCCTGAGTGTCTTTGTGGTCGTCCTGAGTGCCTTTGTCGTCCTGAGTGTCTTTGTGGTCGTCCTGAGTATCTTTGTTGTCCTGAGTGTCTTTGTGGTCGTCCTGAGTATCTTTGTGGTCCTGAGTGTCTTTGTGGTCGTCCTGAGTGTTTTTGTGGTCGTCCTGAGTGTCTTTGTGGTCCTGAGTGTCTTTGTGGTCGTCCTGAGTGTCTTTGTCGTCCTGAGTGTCTTTGTGGTCGTCCTGAGTGTTTTTGTGGTCGTCCTGAGTGTCTTTGTCGTCCTGAGTGTCTTTGTGGTCGTCCTGAGTATCTTTGTTGTCCTGAGTGTCTTTGTGGTCGTCCTGAGTGTCTTTGTGGTCCTGAGTGTCTTTGTGGTCGTCCTGAGTGTCTTTGTTGTCCTGAGTGTCTTTGTGGTCGTCCTGAGTGTCTTTGTGGTCGTCCTGAGTGTCTTTGTCGTCCTGAGTGTCTTTGTGGTCGTCCTGAGTGTCTTTGTGGTCGTCCTGAGTATCTTTGTCGAGAGAGCAGGGAAAAGAAGTGAGAGAATGAAGAGAGAGAGGACAGAAGTGAGAGAATGAAGAGAGCGCAGGGTAAGAAGTGAGTCCTGAGTGTCTTTGTCGTCCTGAGTGTCTTTGTGGTCGTCCTGAGTATCTTTGTCGTCCTGAGTGTCTTTGTGGTCGTCCTGAGTATCTTTGTCTTCCTGAGTGTCTTTGTCGTCCTGAGTGTCTTTGTGGTCGTCCTGAGTGTCTTTGTCGTCCTGAGTGTCTTTGTGGTCGTCCTGAGTGTCTTTGTCGTCCTGAGTGTCTTTGTGGTCGTCCTGAGTATCTTTGTCGAGAGAGCAGGGAAAAGAAGTGAGAGAATGAAGAGAGAGCAGGGTAAGAAGTGAGAGAATGAAGAGAGAGAGAGGACAGAAGTGAGAGAATGAAGAGAGAGAGAGGACAGAAGTGAGAGAATGAAGAGAGAGCAGGGTAAGAAGTGAGAGAATGAAGAGAGAGCAGGGAAAGAAGTGAGAGAATGAAGAGAGAGAGGACAGAAGTGAGAGAATGAAGAGAGGGCAGGGTAAGAAGTGAGAGAATGAAGAGTACGGATGGGTATCGTTTGGGTTTTTTCCGATACCGGTGCTAAACCGATTCTTTTAAAACGATACCGGTGCCTAAACGGTGCCTGAACCGATAATTTTTTATTGCCAAGGCAATTCCTTTTCTTAAAATTGAACAATATATTAACTGTTTAAAGTATACTTTACATAAAATAAATGTAAGTGTCTTTGTGGTCGTCCTGAGTATCTTTGTCGTCCTGATTGTCTTTGTGGTCGTCCTGAGTGTCTTTCTGGTCCTGAGTGTCTTTGTCGTCGTCCTGAGTGTCTTTGTGGTCGTCCTGAGTGTCTTTGTGGTCGTCCTGAGTGTCTTTGTCGTCGTCATGAGTGTCTTTGTGGTCATCCTGAGTCTTTGTGGTCGTCCTGAGTCTTTGTGGTTGTCCTGAGTGTCTTTGTCGTCCTAAGTGTCTTTGTCGTCCTGACTGCCTTTGTGGTCATCCTGAGTGTCTTTGTGGTCGTCCTGAGTGTCTTTGTCGTCCTGAGTGTCTTTGTTGTCGTCCTGAGTATCTTTGTGGTCGTCCTGAGTCGTTGCGGTCATCCTGAGTGTCTTTGTGATCGTCCTGAGTCTTTGTGGTCGTCCTGAGTGTCTTTGTGGTCGTCCTGAGTGTCTTTGTGGTCCTGAGTGTCTTTGTCATCGTCCTGAGTGTCTTTGTGGTCGTCCTGAGTGTCTTTGTGGTCCTGAGTGTCTTTGTCATCGTCCTGAGTGTTTTTGTGGTCGTCCTGAGTGTCTTTGTCGTCCTGAGTGTCTTTGTCGTCGTCATGAGTGTCTTTGTGGTCTTGAGTGTCTTTGTCGTCGTCCTGAGTGTCTTTGTGGTCGTCATGAGTGTCTTTGTCGTCCTGAGTGTCTTTGTGGTCGTCCTGAGTGTCTTTGTGGTCCTGAGTGTCTTTGTGGTCGTCCGGAGTGTCTTTGTGGTCGTCCTGAGTCGTTGCGGTCATCCTGAGTGTCTTTGTGATCGTCCTGAGTCTTTGTGGTCGTCCTGAGTGTCTTTGTGGTCGTCCTGAGTGTCTTTGTCATCCTGAGTGTCTTTGTGGTCGTCCTGAGTATCTTTGTCGTCCTGAGTGTCTTTGTGGTCCTGAGTGTCTTTGTCATCGTCCTGAGTGTTTTTGTGGTCGTCCTGAGTGTCTTTGTCGTCGTCATGAGTGTCTTTGTGGTCCTGAGTGTCTTTGTCGTCGTCCTGAGTGTCTTTGTGGTCGTCATGAGTGTCTTTGTCGTCCTGAGTGTCTTTGTGGTCGTCCTGAGTGTCTTTGTGGTCCTGAGTGTCTTTGTGGTCGTCCTGAGTGTCTTTGTGGTCGTCCTGAGTGTCTTTGTCGTCCTGAATGTCTTTGTCGTCATGAGTGTCTTTGTCGTCGTCCTGAGTGTCTTTGTCGTCGTCCTGAGTGTCTTTGTGGTCCTGAGTGTCTTTGTCGTCGTCCTGAGTGTCTTTGTGGTCGTCCTGAGTGTCTTTGTGGTCGTCCTGAGTCTTTGTGGTCGTCCTGAGTGTCTTTGTCGTCCTATGTGTCTTTGTCGTCCTGAGTGTCTTTGTGGTCGTCCTGAGTGTCTTTGTAGTCGTCTTGAGTCATTGTGGTCAGCCTGAGTGTCTTTGTGATCGTCCTGAGTCTCTGTGGTCGTCCTGAGTGTCTTTGTAGTCGTCCTGAGTGTCTTTGTGGTCGTCCTGAGTGTCTTTGTGGTCCTGAGTGTCTTTGTCGTCGTCCTGAGTGTCTTTGTGGTCGTCCTGAGTGTCTTTGTGGTCGTCCTGAGTGTCTTTGTGGTCGTCCTGAGTGTCTTTGTCGTCGCCATGAGTGTCTTTGTGGTCGTCCTGAGTGTCTTTGTCGTCGTCCTGAGTGTCTTTGTGGTCCTGAGTGTCTTTGTCGTCGTCCTGAGTGTCTTTGTGGTCGTCCTGAGTCTTTGTGGTCGTCCTGAGTCTTTGTGGTTGTCCTGAGTGTCTTTGTCGTCCTAAGTGTCTTTGTCGTCCTGAGTGTCTTTGTCGTCCTGAGTGTCTTTGTGGTCGTCCTGAGTGTCTTTGTCGTCGTCCTGAGTGTCTTTGTGGTCGTCCTGAGTGTCTTTGTCGTCCTGAGTGTCTTTGTCGTCATGAGTGTCTTTGTCGTCGTCCTGAGTGTCTTTGTCGTCGTCCTGAGTGTCTTTGTCGTCGTCCTGAGTGTCTTTGTGGTCCTGAGTGTCTTTGTGGTCGTCCTGAGTCTTTGTGGTCGTCCTGAGTCTTTGTGGTTGTCCTGAGTGTCTTTGTCGTCCTAAGTGTCTTTGTCGTCCTGAGTGTCTTTGTGGTCGTCCTGAGTGTCTTTGTCATCGTCCTGAGTGTCTTTGTGGTCGTCCTGAGTGTCTTTGTGGTCGTCCTGAGTGTCTTTGTCGTCCTGAGTGTCTTTGTCGTCATGAGTGTCTTTGTCGTCGTCCTGAGTGTCTTTGTCGTCGTCCTGAGTGTCTTTGTCATCGTCCTGAGTGTCTTTTTGGTCCTGAGTGTCTTTGTGGTCGTCCTGAGTGTCTTTGTGGTCGTCCTGAGTCTTTGTGGTCGTCCTGAGTGTCTTTGTCGTCCTATGTGTCTTTGTCGTCCTGAGTGTCTTTGTGGTCGTCCTGTGTGTCTTTGTAGTCGTCTTGAGTCATTGTGGTCAGCCTGAGTGTCTTTGTAGTCGTCTTGAGTCATTGTGGTCAGCCTGAGTGTCTTTGTGATCGTCCTGAGTCTTTGTGGTCGTCCTGAGTGTCTTTGTAGTCGTCCTGAGTGTCTTTGTGGTCGTCCTGAGTGTCTTTGTGGTCGTCCTGAGTTTCTTTGTGGTCCTGAGTGTCTTTGTCGTCGTCCTGAGTGTCTTTGTGGTCGTCCTGAGTGTCTTTGTGGTCGTCCTGAGTGTCTTTGTCGTCGTCCTGAGTGTCTTTGTGGTCCTGAGTGTCTTTGTGGTCGTCCTGAGTCTTTGTGGTCGTCCTGAGTCTTTGTGGTTGTCCTGAGTGTCTTTGTCGTCCTAAGTGTCTTTGTCGTCCTGAGTGTCTTTGTCGTCCTGAGTGTCTTTGTGGTCGTCCTGAGTGTCTTTGTCGTCGTCTTGAGTCTTTGTGGTCGTCCTGAGTGTCTTTGTCGTCGTCCTGAGTGTCTTTGTGGTCCTGAGTGTCTTTGTCGTCGTCCTGAGTGTCTTTGTGGTCGTCCTGAGTCTTTGTGGTCGTCCTGAGTCTTTGTGGTTGTCCTGAGTGTCTTTGTCGTCCTAAGTGTCTTTGTCGTCCTGAGTGTCTTTGTCGTCCTGAGTGTCTTTGTGGTCGCCCTGAGTGTCTTTGTCGTCGTCCTGAGTGTCTTTGTGGTCGTCCTGAGTGTCTTTGTCGTCCTGAGTGTCTTTGTCGTCATGAGTGTCTTTGTCGTCGTCCTGAGTGTCTTTGTCGTCGTCCTGAGTGTCTTTGTGGTTGTCCTGAGTGTCTTTGTCGTCCTAAGTGTCTTTGTCGTCCTGAGTGTCTTTGTCGTCCTGAGTGTCTTTGTGGTCGTCCTGAGTGTCTTTGTCGTCGTCTTGAGTCATTGTGGTCAGCCTGAGTGTCTTTGTGATCGTCCTGAGTCTTTGTGGTCGTCCTGAGTGTCTTTGTAGTCGTCCTGAGTATCTTTGTGGTCGTCCTGAGTGTCTTTGTGGTCCTGAGTGTCTTTGTCGTCGTCCTGAGTGTCTTTGTGGTCGTCCTGAGTGTCTTTGTCGTCGTCATGAGTGTCTTTGTGGTCGTCCTGAGTGTCTTTGTCGTCGTCCTGAGTGTCTTTGTCGTCGTCCTGAGTGTCTTTGTGGTCGTCCTGAGTCTTTGTGGTCGTGCTGAGTCTTTCTGGTTGTCCTGAGTGTCTTTGTCGTCCTAAGTGTCTTTGTCGTCCTGAGTGTCTTTGTCGTCCTGAGTGTCTTTGTGGTCGTCCTGAGTGTCTTTGTCGTCGTCCTGAGTGTCTTTGTGGTCGTCCTGAGTGTCTTTGTCGTCCTGAGTGTCTTTGTCGTCATGAGTGTCTTTGTCGTCGTCCTGAGTGTCTTTGTCGTCGTCCTGAGTGTCTTTGTCGTCGTCCTGAGTGTCTTTGTGGTCCTGAGTGTCTTTGTCGTCGTCCTGAGTGACTTTGTGGTCGTCCTGAGTCTTTGTGGTCGTCCTGAGTCTTTGTGGTCGTCCTGAGTGTCTTTGTCGTCCTATGTGTCTTTGTCGTCTTAAGTGTCTTTGTGGTCGTCCTGAGTGTCTTTGTGGTCCTGAGTGTCTTTGTCGTCGTCCTGAGTGTCTTTGTGGTCGTCCTGAGTGTCTTTGTCGTCGTCATGAGTGTCTTTGTGGTCGTCCTGAGTGTCTTTGTCGTCGTCCTGAGTGTCTTTGTGGTCCTGAGTGTCTTTGTCGGCGTCCTGAGTGTCTTTGTGGTCGTCCTGAGTCTTTGTGGTCGTCCTGAGTCTTTGTGGTTGTCCTGAGTGTCTTTGTCGTCCTAAGTGTCTTTGTCGTCCTGAGTGTCTTTGTGGTCGTCCTGAGTGTCTTTGTCGTCGTCCTGAGTGTCTTTGTGGTCGTCCTGAGTGTCTTTGTCGTCCTGAGTGTCTTTGTCGTCATGAGTGTCTTTGTCGTCGTCCTGAGTGTCTTTGTCGTCGTCTTGAGTCATTGTGGTGAGCCTGAGTGTCTTTGTGATCGTCCTGAGTGTCTTTGTCGTCGTCCTGAGTGTCTTTGTGGTCGTCCTGAGTGTCTTTGTAGTCGTCTTGAGTCTTTGTGGTCGTCCTGAGTGTCTTTGTGGTCGTCCTGAGTCTTTGTGGTCGTCCTGAGTGTCTTTGTCGTCCTGTGTGTCTTTGTCCTCCTGAGAGTCTTTGTGGTCGTCCTGAGTGTCTTTGTGGTCCTGAGTGTCTTTGTCATCGTCCTGAGTGTCTTTGTGATCGTCCTGAGTCTTTGTGGTCGTCCTGAGTGTCTTTGTAGTCGTCCTGAGTGTCTTTGTGGTCGTCCTGAGTGTCTTTGTGGTCCTGAGTGTCTTTGTCGTCGTCCTGAGTGTCTTTGTGGTCGTCCTGAGTGTCTTTGTGGTCGTCCTGAGTGTCTTTGTCGTCGTCATGAGTGTCTTTGTGGTCGTTCTGAGTGTCTTTGTCGTCGTCCTGAGTGTCTTTGTCGTCCTAAGTGTCTTTGTCGTCCTGAGTGTCTTTGTCGTCCTGAGTGTCTTTGTGGTCGTCCTGAGTGTCTTTGTCGTCGTCCTGACTGTCTTTGTGGTCGTCCTGAGTGTCTTTGTCGTCCTGAGTGTCTTTGTCGTCATGAGTGTCTTTGTCGTCGTCCTGAGTGTCTTTGTCGTCGTCCTGAGTGTCTTTGTGGTCCTGAGTGTCTTTGTCGTCGTCCTGAGTGTCTTTGTGGTCGTCCTGAGTCTTTGTGGTCATCCTGAGTCTTTGTGGTCGTCCTGAGTGTCTTTGTGGTCGTCCTGAGTGTCTTTGTGGTCCTGAGTGTCTTTGTCGTCGTCCTGAGTGTCTTTGTGGTCGTCCTGAGTGTCTTTGTGGTCGTCCTGAGTGTCTTTGTCGTCGTCATGAGTGTCTTTGTGGTCGTCCTGAGTGTCTTTGTCGTCCTGAGTGTCTTTGTCGTCATGAGTGTCTTTGTCGTCGTCCTGAGTGTCTTTGTCGTCGTCCTGAGTGTCTTTGTGGTCCTGAGTGTCTTTGTCGTCGTCCTGAGTGTCTTTGTGGTCGTCCTGAGTCTTTGTGGTCATCCTGAGTCTTTGTGGTCGTCCTGAGTGTCATTGTCGTCCTATGTGTCTTTGTCGTCTTGAGTGTCTTTGTGGTCGTCCTGAGTGTCTTTGTGGTCCTGAGTGTCTTTGTCGTCGTCCTGAGTGTCTTTGTGGTCGTCCTGAGTGTCTTTGTGGTCGTCCTGAGTGTCTTTGTCGTCGTCATGAGTGTCTTTGTGGTCGTCCTGAGTGTCTTTGTCGTCGTCCTGAGTGTCTTTGTGGTCCTGAGTGTCTTTGTCGGCGTCCTGAGTGTCTTTGTGGTCGTCCTGAGTCTTTGTGGTCATCCTGAGTCTTTGTGGTTGTCCTGAGTGTCTTTGTTGTCCTAAGTGTCTTTGTCGTCCTGAGTGTCTTTGTGGTCGTCCTGAGTGTCTTTGTCGTCGTCCTGAGTGTCTTTGTGGTCGTCCTGAGTGTCTTTGTGGTCGTCCTGAGTGTCTTTGTCGTCCTGAGTGTCTTTGTCGTCATGAGTGTCTTTGTCATCGTCCTGAGTGTCTTTGTGGTCCTGAGTGTCTTTGTGGTCGTCCTGAGTGTCTTTGTGGTCGTCCTGAGTCTTTGTGGTCGTCCTGAGTCTTTGTGGTCGTCCTGAGTGTCTTTGTCGTCCTATGTGTCTTTGTCGTCCTGAGTGTCTTTGTGGTCGTCCTGTGTGTCTTTGTAGTCGTCTTGAGTCATTGTGGTCAGCCTGAGTGTCTTTGTGATCGTCCTGAGTCTTTGTGGTCGTCCTGAGTGTCTTTGTAGTCGTCCTGAGTGTCTTTGTGGTCGTCCTGAGTTTCTTTGTGGTCCTGAGTGTCTTTGTCGTCGTCCTGAGTGTCTTTGTGGTCGTCCTGCGTGTCTTTGTGGTCGTCCTGAGTGTCTTTGTGGTCCTGAGTGTCTTTGTCGTCGTCCTGAGTGTCTTTGTGGTCGTCCTGAGTGTCTTTGTGGTCGTCCTGAGTGTCTTTGTCGTCGTCATGAGTGTCTTTGTGGTCGTCCTGAGTGTCTTTGTCGTCGTCCTGAGTGTCTTTGTGGTCCTGAGTGTCTCTGTCGTCGTCCTGAGTGTCTTTGTGGTCGTCCTGAGTCTTTGTGGTCGTCCTGAGTCTTTGTGGTTGTCCTGAGTGTCTTTGTCGTCCTAAGTGTCTTTGTCGTCCTGAGTGTCTTTGTCGTCCTGAGTGTCTTTGTGGTCGTCCTGAGTGTCTTTGTCGTCGTCCTGAGTGTCTTTGTGGTCGTCCTGAGTGTCTTTGTCGTCATGAGTGTCTTTGTCGTCGTCCTGAGTGTCTTTGTCGTCGTCCTGAGTGTCTTTGTGGTCCTGAGTGTCTTTGTCGGCGTCCTGAGTGTCTTTGTGGTCGTCCTGAGTCTTTGTGGTCGTCCTGAGTCTTTGTGGTTGTCCTGAGTGTCTTTGTCGTCCTAAGTGTCTTTGTCGTCCTGAGTGTCTTTGTGGTCGTCCTAAGTGTCTTTGTCGTCGTCCTGAGTGTCTTTGTGGTCGTCCTGAGTGTCTTTGTGGTCGTCCTGAGTGTCTTTGTCGTCCTGAGTGTCTTTGTCGTCATGAGTGTCTTTGTCGTCGTCCTGAGTGTCTTTGTCGTCGTCCTGAGTGTCTTTGTCATCGTCCTGAGTGTCTTTGTGGTCCTGAGTGTCTTTGTGGTCGTCCTGAGTGTCTTTGTGGTCGTCCTGAGTCTTTGTGGTCGTCCTGAGTCTTTGTGGTCGTCCTGAGTGTCTTTGTCGTCCTATGTGTCTTTGTCGTCCTGAGTGTCTTTGTGGTCGTCCTGTGTGTCTTTGTAGTCGTCTTGAGTCATTGTGGTCAGCCTGAGTGTCTTTGTGATCGTCCTGAGTCTTTGTGGTCGTCCTGAGTGTCTTTGTAGTCGTCCTGAGTGTCTTTGTGGTCGTCCTGAGTTTCTTTGTGGTCCTGAGTGTCTTTGTCGTCGTCCTGAGTGTCTTTGTGGTCGTCCTGCGTGTCTTTGTGGTCGTCCTGAGTGTCTTTGTCGTCGTCCTGAGTGTCTTTGTGGTCCTGAGTGTCTTTGTCGTCGTCCTGAGTGTCTTTGTCATCGTCCTGAGTGTCTTTGTGATCGTCCTGAGTCTTTGTGGTCGTCCTGAGTGTCTTTGTAGTCGTCCTGAGTGTCTTTGTGGTCGTCCTGAGTGTCTTTGTGGTCCTGAGTGTCTTTGTCGTCGTCCTGAGTGTCTTTGTGGTCGTCCTGAGTGTCTTTGTGGTCGTCCTGAGTGTCTTTGTCGTCGTCATGAGTGTCTTTGTGGTCGTCCTGAGTGTCTTTGTCGTCGTCCTGAGTGTCTTTGTCGTCCTGAGTGTCTTTGTCGTCCTGAGTGTCTTTGTGGTCGTCCTGAGTGTCTTTGTCGTCGTCCTGACTGTCTTTGTGGTCGTCCTGAGTGTCTTTGTCGTCCTGAGTGTCTTTGTCGTCATGAGTGTCTTTGTCGTCGTCCTGAGTGTCTTTGTCGTCGTCCTGAGTGTCTTTGTGGTCCTGAGTGTCTTTGTCGTCGTCCTGAGTGTCTTTGTGGTCGTCCTGAGTCTTTGTGGTCATCCTGAGTCTTTGTGGTCGTCCTGAGTGTCTTTGTCGTCCTATGTGTCTTTGTCGTCTTGAGTGTCTTTGTGGTCGTCCTGAGTGTCTTTGTGGTCCTGAGTGTCTTTGTCGTCGTCCTGAGTGTCTTTGTGGTCGTCCTGAGTGTCTTTGTGGTCGTCCTGAGTGTCTTTGTCGTCGTCATGAGTGTCTTTGTGGTCGTCCTGAGTGTCTTTGTCGTCGTCCTGAGTGTCTTTGTGGTCCTGAGTGTCTTTGTCGGCGTCCTGAGTGTCTTTGTGGTCGTCCTGAGTCTTTGTGGTCGTCCTGAGTCTTTGTGGTTGTCCTGAGTGTCTTTGTCGTCCTAAGTGTCTTTGTCGTCCTGAGTGTCTTTGTGGTCGTCCTGAGTGTCTTTGTGGTCGTCCTGAGTGTCTTTGTGGTCGTCCTGAGTGTCTTTGTCGTCCTGAGTGTCTTTGTCGTCATGAGTGTCTTTGTGGTCGTCCTGAGTGTCTTTGTAGTCGTCTTGAGTCATTGTGGTCAGCCAGAGTGTCTTTGTGATCGTCCTGAGTGTCTTTGTCGTCGTCCTGAGTGTCTTTGTGGTCGTCCTGAGTGTCTTTGTAGTCGTCTTGAGTCTTTGTGGTCGTCCTGAGTGTCTTTGTGGTCGTCCTGAGTGTCTTTGTCGTCCTGTGTGTCTTTGTCGTCCTGAGTGTCTTTGTGGTCGTCCTGAGTGTCTTTGTGGTCCTGAGTGTCTTTGTCATCGTCCTGAGTGTCTTTGTGGTCGTCCTGAGTGTCTTTGTGGTCGTCCTGAGTGTCTTTGTCGTCGTCATGAGTGTCTTTGTGGTCGTCCTGAGTGTCTTTGTCGTCGTCCTGAGTGTCTTTGTGGTCGTCCTGAGTCTTTGTGGTCGTCCTGAGTCTTTGTTGTCGTCCTGAGTGTCTTTGTGGTCGTCCTGAGTGTCTTTGTAGTCGTCCTGAGTGTCTTTGTGGTCGTCCTGAGTGTCTTTCTCGTCGTCCTGAGTGTCTTTGTGGTCGTCCCGAGTCTTTGTGGTCGCCCTGAGTGTCTTTGTCATCCTGAGTGTCTTTGTGGTCGTCCTGAGTGTCTTTGTGGTCGTCCTGAGTGTCTCTGTGGTCTGCTAAAGTTGAAGTGACAGAATTCTAACATCTACAGAATAAAAGACATCAGACTTTCTCTCTCGATGTGGAGTCTGAGCTTCTGCAGATGAAAGTAAATTCAGCAGATCATAAATCAGTTTTCCAAATGATTTCTGTCTCTTAACCGACTACTTCATTAAAAATACACGTCCTCCATCTTCACCCGTCCAACAAAGACTTCACGGCTGGATTTCATCACCAGAGCTTTCCCTCTGATTGTGAACCAGAAACCTGATCAGCCCACAGAGTGAAATATTAAAGCTCCCATCGTGCAACAGCCAGCAGGTGAATCCATAGAACAGGTTGTTTGCTGAGATAACGAGAAGAATAAAGAAATATTGATCTTTTCTGCAAAGGAGAAGCATGCAATATTCAGTTTTCTAATGTCTGGATTTGGAGTGAACAAAAAACAAAGATGGCGACGGACAAAAAACAAAGATAATGACGGACAAAAAAACAAGATGCCGACGGACAAAAAACCACGATAGCGACGGACAAAAAAACAATATGGCGATGGACAAAAAACCAAGATGGCGACGGACAAAAAAAACAAGATGACGACCGAGAAAAGACAAGATGGCGACGGACAAAAAAATACGACTGCGACGGACATAAAAACAAAGACGACAGACAAAAAACTAGGATAATGACGGAGAAAAAACTAAGATGGCTATTTGGATTTTCAGTCCTGGCATCTTATTTCTTTTAAATAAAGTGCAATCTCTTTAAGTCTTTAATTATTCCTTAAAAAAACTGCTTATTTTATCGCAGCAAAAATCCAAAAAGCCAGATTGAGTTTCTAAAGATTCAAAACAAAGAAAAGCTGAAAAATCGTCCCGTTGCAGAAACTTAAAAATGTTGCACATGAAGAGATAAATCTCTGAAAAAGATGAATGCTTCAGTAAAAGTTCTTTGTGTGCAGGTCGTTCCTCTACCTGCTGTGTGTGTGTGTGTGTGTGTGTGTGTGTGTGTGTGTGTGTGTGTGTGTGTGTGTGTGTGTGTGATGAATTGCAGTGTGACAGTGAGGCTCGTCTCCGGTGTCGGGCTCAGGGAGCGCTCTGCTGATTTAGATAAATCACGCCGTCCGGCGCGGGCTGAATCAACTCCCGTGTAGGTTTACGAGCTGCAGCGGGAAGCGACGCCTCGACTTAACGGCCCCCTCCGTATGCATGACCTACATACACACAAACACATCGCAGAGCTGCAAATCATGGCCTCCTTAAGAAGTCCTTGCATCATCTCCTTCTGCACGTTGAGACGCAAGTGTTTTGCAAAAAAAGAAGAATCGGGAAAAATTCACGACTGGTCAAAATGTTGCATCGCGAAATATAGAAATGCATGTGAGTTATGAGAGTTATTTGAGTTTAATTCAACGGCTCCTCATGCAAACTGTTCACACATCAGAACTCAGGTTTCTGCTGCTTGTTCTTGTGTTTTCCTACAAAAGGTTCAGTTCAGATGAAAAAGAAATCTAGAGAAGTGTCGTTATTAAAGCACAGAATAGAGGAATACATCCTCTCTGACTTCTGGTTTTAACCCATTCAGCACCTTGGGCCTCTTTTCCCGGGGAAAAAAGTGTGTTTTAAAAACCACAAAATTGATTAAATTAATTTAAATAGCTAAAATACCATAAATCTTGTGAAATGAGGCCTGTGGTTTCAACATAAAAATTATCGTTAAGTTTAATTATTTACGTAAACTCACAACTTGCTGTGCCGATTTAATGTTTCACGAAAACCTTTATAAGTTCCCTTACAACGTGAAGCTTCAGTCAAGAACACAACCTGTAACGTACGGCCTGTTAGAGTCTAACA
The DNA here is from genome assembly GCF_910589615.1 of Taurulus bubalis. Taxonomy (NCBI): domain Eukaryota; kingdom Metazoa; phylum Chordata; class Actinopteri; order Perciformes; family Cottidae; genus Taurulus; species Taurulus bubalis. The sequence goes on along the minus strand of NC_136609.1, from coordinate 1,293,006 downwards.
CAGCATCCATATCCTCACAAACACTATTAGTATCTCTGTGTACACACACTATTAGTATCTCTGTGTACACACACTATTAGTATCTCTGTGTACAAACACTATTAGTATCTCTGTGTACAAACACTATTAGTATCTCTGTGTACAAACACTATTAGTATCTCTGTGTACACACACTATTAGTATCTCTGTGTACAAACACTATTAGTATCTCTGTGTACAAACACTATTAGTATCTCTGTGTACACACACTATTAGTATCTCTGTGTACAAACACTATTAGTATCTCTGTGTACAAACACTATTAGTATCTCTGTGTACAAACACTATTAGTATCTCTGTGTACAAACACTATTAGTATCTCTGTGTACACACACTATTAGTATCTCTGTGTACACACACTATTAGTATCTCTGTGTACAAACACGGCCAGAGGACGCTCAGAGCGCTACGATCTCATTGGTCCGTTAACGCTGATCATTTTGATACTAAAGGCTGGCTGGATCAAACGCTGTCTTTTTGACTGAATATGCTTCATAACATGCCAACGCTTTCCTGTATTGTGTTTATTGTTGCAGATGTCGATGCTTTAGATCTTAATCGTTCTAAAAAGCTGCACTATTAGTTTGTGGGTTGTTGTTAAGGCACTGAAGAACAATGCTGTTTAAAAACTCTGGAGTTCTCAATGATTACTTTTTGATCCACTTTGCTCATACTGCATGTTTATAAAACATTTTTTTCAGATGTACATTTTTTCCCCAAGACTTTGCTGAACAAATACATACAATAAACACAAGTATTGGAATTAATTTGGAGTTCCTACGACGACTCAAACAGGGGAAAGAGGTCTACACCCTCTAGACCCTCTCCTCTTGTTTGGTTCTGTCTCCTCTTGTTGGGTTCTGTCTCCTCTTGTTTGGTTCTTTCTCCTCTTGTTTGGTTCTGTCTCCTCTTGTTTGGTTCTTTCTCCTCTTGTTGGGTTCTTTCTCCTCTTGTTGGGTTCTTTCTCCTATTGTTGGGTTCTGTCTCCTCTTGTTTGTTTCTGTCTCCTCTTGTTTGTTTCTGTCTCCTCTTGTTTGTTTCTCTCTCCTCTTGTTGGGTTCTTTCTCCTCTTGTTGGGTTCTTTCTCCTATTGTTGGGTTCTGTCTCCTCTTGTTTGTTTCTGTCTCCTCTTGTTGGGTTCTGGCTCCTCTTGTTTGTTTCTGTCTCCTCTTGTTGTGTTCTGGCTCCTCTTGTTTGGTTCTTTCTCCTCTTGTTTGGTTCTTTCTCCTATTGTTGGGTTCTGGCTCCTCTTGTTTGTTTCTCTCTCCTCTTGTTGGGTTCTTTCTCCTCTTGTTGGGTTCTTTCTCCTATTGTTGGGTTCTGGCTCCTCTTGTTTGGTTCTTTCTCCTCTTGTTTGGTTCTTTCTCCTCTTGTTGGGTTCTTTCTCCTATTGTTGGGTTCTGTCTCCTCTTGTTTGGTTCTTTCTCCTCTTGTTTGGTTCTTTCTTCTCTTGTTTGGCTCTTTCTCCTCTTGTTTGGTTCTTTCTCCTCTTGTTTGGTTCTTTCTCCTCTTGTTTGGTTCTTTCTTCTCTTGTTTGGTTCTTTCTCCTCTTGTTTGGTTCTTTCTCCTCTTGTTTGTTTCTGTCTCCTCTTGTTGGGTTCTGGCTCCTCTTGTTTGTTTCTGTCTCCTCTTGTTGGGTTCTGGCTCCTCTTGTTTGGTTCTGTCTCCTCTTGTTGGGTTCTGGCTCCTCTTGTTTGTTTCTCTCTCCTCTTGTTGGGTTCTGGGTCCTCTTGTTTGGTTCTGTCTCCTCTTGTTTGGTTCTGGCTCCTCTTGTTTGGTTCTTTCTCCTCTTGTTGGGTTCTTTCTCCTCTTGTTGGGTTCTTTCTCCTCTTGTTTGTTTCTGTCTCCTCTTGTTTGTTTCTGTCTCCTCTTGTTTGTTTCTCTCTCCTCTTGTTGGGTTCTGTCTCCTCTTGTTTGTTTCTCTCTCCTCTTGTTTGGTTCTTTCTCCTCTTGTTTGGTTCTTTCTCCTCTTGTTTGGTTCTGTCTCCTCTTGTTTGTTTCTCTCTCCTCTTGTTTGGTTCTTTCTCCTCTTGTTTGGTTCTTTCTCCTCTTGTTGGGTTCTGTCTCCTCTTGTTTGTTTCTCTCTCCTCTTGTTTGGTTCTCTCTCCTCTTGTTGGGTTCTGTCTCCTCTTGTTGGGTTCTTTCTCCTCTTGTTTGGTTCTGTCTCCTCTTGTTTGTTTCTCTCTCCTCTTGTTTGTTTCTGTCTCCTCTTGTTGGGTTCTTTCTCCTCTTGTTTGGTTCTGTCTCCTCTTGTTTGGTTCTCTCTCCTCTTGTTTGTTTCTGTCTCCTCTTGTTTGTTTCTGTCTCCTCTTGTTGGGTTCTTTCTCCTCTTGTTTGGTTCTGTCTCCTCTTGTTTGTTTCTGTCTCCTCTTGTTTGTTTCTGTCTCCTCTTGTTTGTTTCTCTCTCCTCTTGTTGGGTTCTTTCTCCTCTTGTTGGGTTCTGGCTCCTCTTGTTTGGTTCTTTCTCCTCTTGTTTGGTTCTTTCTCCTCTTGTTGGGTTCTTTCTCCTATTGTTGGGTTCTGTCTCCTCTTGTTTGTTTCTGTCTCCTCTTGTTGGGTTCTGGCTCCTCTTGTTTGTTTCTGTCTCCTCTTGTTGGGTTCTGGCTCCTCTTGTTTGGTTCTGGCTCCTCTTGTTTGGTTCTGTCTCCTCTTGTTGGGTTCTGGCTCCTCTTGTTTGGTTCTGTCTCCTCTTGTTGGGTTCTGGCTCCTCTTGTTGGGTTCTGGCTCCTCTTGTTTGTTTCTCTCTCCTCTTGTTGGGTTCTGGCTCCTCTTGTTTGGTTCTGGCTCCTCTTGTTTGTTTCTCTCTCCTCTTGTTTGGTTCTTTCTCCTCTTGTTTGTTTCTCTCTCCTCTTGTTTGGTTCTTTCTCCTCTTGTTTGGTTCTGTCTCCTCTTGTTTGGTTCTTTCTCCTCTTGTTGGGTTCTTTCTCCTATTGTTGGGTTCTGGCTCCTCTTGTTTGTTTCTCTCTCCTCTTGTTGGGTTCTTTCTCCTCTTGTTGGGTTCTTTCTCCTCTTGTTGGGTTCTGTCTCCTCTTGTTTGTTTCTCTCTCCTCTTGTTTGGTTCTTTCTCCTCTTGTTTGGTTCTTTCTCCTCTTGTTGGGTTCTTTCTCCTATTGTTGGGTTCTGTCTCCTCTTGTTTGGTTCTTTCTCCTCTTGTTTGGTTCTTTCTTCTCTTGTTTGGTTCTTTCTCCTCTTGTTTGGTTCTTTCTCCTCTTGTTTGGTTCTTTCTCCTCTTGTTTGGTTCTTTCTTCTCTTGTTTGGTTCTTTCTCCTCTTGTTTGGTTCTTTCTCCTCTTGTTTGGTTCTTTCTCCTCTTGTTGGGTTCTGTCTCCTATTGTTGGGTTCTGTCTCCTCTTGTTTGTTTCTCTCTCCTCTTGTTTGGTTCTTTCTCCTCTTGTTTGGTTCTTTCTCCTCTTGTTGGGTTCTGTCTCCTCTTGTTTGGTTCTTTCTCCTCTTGTTTGGTTCTTTCTTCTCTTGTTGGGTTCTTTCTCCTCTTGTTTGGGTCTTTCTCCTGTTGTTTGGTTCTTTCTCTTCTTGTTTGGTTCTTCCTCCTCTTCACGATAACAAACAGAGTCTACACCAGGCCTGGCCAACCCGCGGCTCCCGAGCCGCATGCGGCTCTTTGCCTGGTTTCATGCGGCTCTTGCGTTCATATCGAAGTTTGTGTTTTTTTTTTTTTTTTTTAATCTTTTTATTGATTTTGCAAATACTTTAGACCACTTGTGTCGAACTCAAGGCGCGACGGCTTGAAAGCCATGAAATCGCGGACCCGTTTTCAGTCATTCGCGGACCTGTTTTCAGTCCGTCAGGACGGTCATTTTACATGGGCAAAAAAAAAAAAAAAAATCCTGTGCTTTTATTTTGAAGGGATTTTTTAATGCGGCAGAGTGCAATTTATTCAATTTCAGTCATATTGATGTCATATGTTGTAACTCTGTTACGTTGTTCATTCTGGTCACATGACATCTATTCTTCTGTCCATCCTGGAGAGGGATCCTCCTCTGTTGCTCTATGAAGGTTCTTCCTGTTTTCCCTGTGAAAGGGTTTTACTATCTTTATTTGGGGAGTTTTTCCTGATCTGATGTGAGGTCCCGGGACAGGATGTTATTTGTACAGATTGCACATTTTAATTTGTGATTTTGGGCTATATAAAATAAACTGAATTGAATTGAATATTCACACACTCCTCAATGCTGCGTTCACAACACTTTACTTGCGTGAGTTTACACATCGGACTATTTGTGATAGTTTGCTTCATTCCCAACCTTTTTTTTGTTATGTTCAAAAAGGCTGAAGTTATAACATTATTATGTGTGTTGTATTACCTTGTATCCTTAAGAAGCACTTTTGGGTTTTTAATTGAGTGTGAAAGGGAATATTTCTGTTTGGCATACTGTGATACTATCTCAGGTTCAAACATAGGTGCCATATTTTCATTAAATCAAATTGAGAAGTTGAAAATGTTCCTCGCTTTGGTCGCGGCTTGTCATTCAGGGTGATGGTGGGTCCTGCAGCCAGATCAGTTAAACCACTGCCCCAGACCACATGCATGTTCTTAGAATTATGTCCTTCTCAACTGTGACAAAAAAGCTTTGAACAAAGTTAATATAATAACGTGTGTTGGGTATGATGTGGCTCTTTGCAGTAACACAGTAAAAAATGTGGCTCTTAGTCTCTGACTGGTTGGCCACCCCTGGTCTACACTGTCGGCTTTAATTCATTGACTTGCACTAAAAGGTGTTTCAAGCTGCAGCTCAGAAGATGTTTTTAAAGCTGCAGCTGAGAAAGTTTCAGATCTCACATGTTGCTCCTCCTCCTCCTCCTCCTCCTCCTCCTCCTCCTTCTCCTCCTTCTCCTCCTCCTCCTCCTCCTCCCATGAGCCTCTCTGTCACTGGACCAAAGGAAGCAGGAACAAGGAGGCAGCATCTTCTTCTTCTTCTTCATGACAGGCGTGACAAAATAAGCAGCGCTCTCATTACGGGATATGCAAACATGATGAAGGGGCTGGCGGCGCCGCGGCATGTCGGACATCCCGCTCTGACACGGCGCCGCTGGCCGCTAACCAAGTGCCGCTAACAAAGTGCCGCTAACAAAGCGCCGCCAGCCGCTAACAAAGCGGCAGCAACCGCTAACAAAGCGCCCGCAGCCGGTAACAAAACGCCGCCGGCCGCTAACAAAGCGCCAGCAGCCGGTAACAAAGCGCCGCCAGCCGCTAACAAAGCGCCAGCAGCCGGTAACAAAGCGCCGCCAGCCGCTAACAAAGCGCCAGCAGCCGGTAACAAAGCGCCGCCAGCCGCTAACAAAGCGCCAGCAGCCGGTAACAAAGCGCCGCCAGCCGCTAACAAAGCGCCAGCAGCCGGTAACAAAGCGCCGCCAGCCGCTAACAAAGCGCCAGCAGCCGGTAACAAAGCGCCGCCAGCCGCTAACAAAGCGCCAGCAGCTGGTAACAAAGCGCCCGCAGGGCGACAAACGACACGTCGGTTAATTTGCGGCGCAGTGTTCCTGTAATTAGGTGAGTTTGGCTCCTGCACGGGGAGCGACAGCAGATCAGGGCCTTGATGAATTAGGGTCCACTGTCAGGATCAAATCACATTAATCAAGAGGGCCGAGTGCGCGGACAGACCCCCCCACCCGACTCCCACCTACACCCCCACCCCGTGATGAATAGCCCTGCTTCCTCCGGGCGAGAAGTCTCTGCATCACCATCAAGTCTGTGAATCTAAATGTAAAGGACTATTTGGAGAACTCTGTTGACGTTCTCCTCTCTGGTGATGAAGTGACTTTAACGTCCTGCAGGAGCCACAAGGTTCTGCAGGATGTCCGGACCCAGAGACCCAGAAACCAGAGACCAGAAACCAGAGACCCAGAGACCAGAAACCAGAGACCAGAGACCAGAAACCAGAGACCCAGAAACCAGAGACCAGAGACCCAGAAACCAGAGACCCAGAAACCAGAGACCCAGAAACCAGAGACCAGAGACCCAGAAACCAGAGACCCAGAAACCAGAGACACAGCGACCCAGAGACCCAGAAACCAGAGACCCAGAAACCAGAGACCAGAGACCCAGAAACCAGAGACCCAGAGACCAGAAACCAGAGACCAGAGACCCAGAAACCAGAGACCAGAGACCCAGAAACCAGAGACACAGAGACCCAGAGACCCAGAAACCAGAGACCCAGAAACCAGAAACCAGAGACCAGAGACCCAGAAACCAGAGACCAGAGACCCAGAAACCAGAGACACAGAGACCCAGAGACCCAGAAACCAGAGACCCAGAAACCAGAGACCAGAGACCCAGAAACCAGAGACCCATAGACCAGAGACCCAGAAACCAGAGACACAGAGACCCAGAGACCCAGAAACCAGAGACCCAGAAACCAGAGACCCAGAGACCAGAAACCAGAGACCAGAGACCCAGAAACCAGAGACCAGAGACCCAGAAACCAGAGACTAGAGACCAGAGACCCAGAAACCAGAGACACAGAGACCCAGAAACCAGAGACCAGAGACCCAGAGACCAGAAACCAGAGACCAGGGACCCAGAGACCAGAGACCAGAGACCCAGAAACCGGAGACACAGAGACCCAGAGACCCTGAAACCAGAGACCAGAGACCCAGAAACCAGAGACCCATAGACCAGAGACCAGAGACCCAGAAACCAGAGACACAGAGACCCGGAGACCCAGAAACCAGAGACCCAGAAACCAGAGACCAGAGACCCAGAAACCAGAGACCCATAGACCAGAGACCAGAAACCCAGAAACCAGAGACACAGAGACCCAGAGACCAGAAACCCAGAAACCAGAGACCCAGAAACCAGAGACCCAGAAACCAGAGACCCAGAAACCAGAGACCAGAGACCCAGAAACCAGAGACCAGAGACCCAGAAACCAGAGACACAGAGACCCAGAGACCCAGAGACCAGAGACCCAGAAACCCAGAAACCAGAGACCAGAGACCCAGAAACCAGAGACCCATAGACCAGAGACCCAGAAACCCAGAAACCAGAGACCAGAGACCCAGAAACCAGAGACCAGAGACCCAGAAACCAGAGACCCATAGACCAGAGACCCAGAAACCCAGAAACCAGAGACCAGAGACCCAGAAACCAGAGACCCAGAGACCAGAGACCCAGAAACCAGAGACCAGAAACCCAGAAACCAGAGACCCAGAAACCAGAAACCAGAGACCAGAAACCCAGAGACCAGAAACCAGAGACCAGAAACCAGAGACCAGAGACTAGAAACCAGAGACCAGAAACCAGAAACCAGAGACCAGAAACCAGAAACCAGAGACCAGAAACCAGAGACCAGAAACCAGAAACCAGAGACCAGAGACTAGAAACCAGAAACCAGAGACCAGAAACCAGAAACCAGAGACCAGAGACTAGAAACCAGAGACCAGAGACCAGAGACCCGGGACCAGAGACACAAGCTACTCTCAGAACAAGACTCCAACATTTGATCAATATGTTTGCAGCAGAAAGAGTTTAAAGTCCTGCTCAACGTCCCGAGTTCTGACACCTGAACGCACCACAAAAGGGCATCAGAGCAAGACGTCCGTCTGGGTGACGGCACACAGCTGACTGTGGTTGAAAGTCGCCGCCGTGGGGTGTCTCAGAGCTGCAGAGCCGTGGTGTGACTTCCTCCAGCAGCAGAATAAATGTCCGTGTTCCCGTGGCAGACTCCACCACCGGCGCCGCAGCCGGCCCAGTGACCTCTGCACTCGGGGAGTTTAATTACGGCGCTGGCTCGGGGCAGAGCGGCCTGCACACACAGATTAGCTGCACAACAAGCCATTAATGAATATAAAGAGGTGGCGCCGGGTGCGTGATGTCATCGTGATGGATCCGGCCCTGCCGATCGTCGCTAATGGAGCGAGCTGCCGGTTGATACGAGGCCTGGCAGAGATTTATGTGTCTTTATTCCAGCAGCGCTGCAAGCAGCAGCTACACGCCGCTTCACTTCACTTCAGGAGCAAGTTTGCAGGAGGAGATTTCATCGGCGAATAAAATGCGTTTTTTTTCAGATTGAATCCGTAGTTTTAGAAAGTAGCTCGGTCTCTGAACTCTTCAGTCTCACTTTGACCCTTCACCAACAGTGAATTACCCACAATTCATAGCAATGTGATGTCAAACCCGAGGTTAGCGGTGGAAGCTGGAGACGTAAAGAGAGGACGGTGTGTGTGTGTGTGTGTGTGTTCAGCCTGGCGTGTGCGAATACACCCAGATATTAAAGGGTTAAAGATGGAGCATAAAAACTCATTAAATAAATCATCTTACACACAAACATTTCTTTTTGTTATTGAAGCTGTTTGCACAAAAACGATTACGTCTCATCACGAGAGGGAGGAAAAAATATTAAATAAAATACCTAAAATAGGTGATTCTTTTTAAATGTATTCATTTAATTATATTTCATTTATTTTTCTTAATTTTCTTTTTTTTCTTGTCATTTTAAATGTGTTTCTTTGATTGTTTTTAATTTAATGTGTTACATTTTCTTGTCATTTTAAATGTAAAATGTTTTCCATCTCTCGTCTGTAAAGGAACGTTTGTATTTATTTCATACGCAGTCTGTATGGAAGGTCACTACACATAGAGATTAATATGATTATAGTTATGAGTCCCTGAGGGTTCAGACCTCGTCTCTCAGAAACAAACTTCAGACTCAAAGCTTCTGAACATCAGAATGAAACCGGATCAGAGACCAGAACCAGCATCCATTATTCAGCAGGAAGGCAGCGCCTCCTCGGCTTCTGATATGAACTGGGCGAGAGCTACGCTCTCATCAGCGGGAAGAGAAGCCTCCAGGAGGGGAGGAAGAGCGGAGGAAGAGGGGAGGAAGAGAGGAGGAAGAGGGTAGGAAGAGGGGAGGAAGAGCAGAGAAAAAGTGGAGGAAGAGCAGAGGAAGAGCAGAGGAAGAGTGGAGGAAGAGTGGAGGAAGAGTGGAGGAAGAGCGGAGGAAGAGCAGAGGAAGAGCAGAGGAAGAGTGGAGGAAGAGGGGAGGAAGAGCGGAGGAAGAGTGGAGGAAGAGGGGAGGAAGAGCGGAGGAAGAGTGGAGGAAGAGGGGAGGAAGAGCGGAGGAAGAGCAGAGGAAGAGCAGAGGAAGAGGGGAGGAAGAGCAGAGGAAGAGCGGAGGAAGAGGGGAGGAAGAGCGGAGGAAGAGTGGAGGAAGAGGGGAGGAAGAGCGGAGGAAGAGCAGAGGAAGAGCAGAGGAAGAGGGGAGGAAGAGCAGAGGAAGAGCGGAGGAAGAGGGGAGGAAGAGCAGAGGAAGAGCAGAGGAAGAGCGGAGGAAGAGCGGAGCAGGAAGTGGAGCGGGAAGGGGAGCAGGAAGTGGAGCAGGAAGTGAGGAAGTGGAGTGTTTCTTACCCGTGCATGGCGTGCAGCGCGTGGGGCTCGTAGTGGTAGCGTCCCTCGTGGTGCCGCATGTCGATCGGGATGGGCGTGTGGAAGGTGGGGAAGATGTGGTGGGGGGCTGCAGGGAACCAACGAAGAAGAAGAGAGACTTCAGACACATTTCAAAGGCAACACAATAAAGCAACATGAATGTGAGAGCATCCCATGACTTTGGTGTAACGTGTTGATCGCACCAGAGAAACCCTACATGTGGCACTTCTTAAGCCTCAGCTGTTTTTATACTCAAACTAAAATTGTGTTCTCTCCTCAACCACAAGGCTATTTGATTAGTTCTGGTGGTAGAATGAATAAAACACTTGTGACATTAGTTAAGATGTGTATATAGCAGTATTTGTGTTACTGGTAAAGGTGGTAGATGATCAATCACAGAAAAAATTGAAAAATAAACCTGAAAAAAATTAACGAAGAAAAGAGCTGAAAGCTTTAAAGTTCACCACATCATGTTAAGAGTCTCTCTCAAAGTCTGACTTTGATAAAGTGAAGTAGAACATTTTGTGAGATTCTTTAGTACAGACAGTTCAAATAGATAAAATAACAGCTTCAACATTTGTCTCAATAAGTAAATGAATGACTATTCCTTCTGAATAAACAAGCAGCTGGTTTCCTCATGAGCACAACGCCAACAAAAGGTTTGAAGAGCCGCTCTGCTTCAGCTTCCTTAAGACGCTGTTTTTAAAGGATCGTGTCAACGTGCATCTTTTATTTTATTTTCCATTAAAGCTCTGAGACGTTTACCCGAAACATCCCAACTATTTATCTGCTGCGATAACAGAAAACCACAGAAGAAGTCTTTATTCCAGCTCTCTCTCTCTCTCTCTCTCTTTCTCCCATCGTAACCCGGTGTCTCTCGTCTCCGGGAGGAAGACGAGGAGGCGGAGAGGAGGAAGGTGAGCAGCTGATCTCTGGATCACATTAACATTCCTCCGGTGTCGAACGCCGCTGTCTGGTGACCCGGGGGTCCAGGAGCGGAGGGGTCGGGGCCACGGATCATTATCTGGCCCGGGTCCCAGCGTTGGGAGGGGGGTGGGGCCTCTCGGGGGCCCCGGACCTGAATGAGTCAGCAGTCCGGCTCCATCCCTCTCACTCTCAGCCTGACAGCCGGCAGGAATAGCCCTCTGACTCTGAGCGGGGCTGCAGAGCGGCAGCGAGGCCTGGTATGTCTCCTGGTCCTCCTGACGGGTCTCCTGGTCCTCCTGGTCCTCCTGACGGGTCTCTTGGTCCTCCTGACGGGTCTCCTGGTCCTCCTGGTCCTCCTGACGGGTCTCCTGGTCTTTCCGGTTATCCTGACGGGTCTCCTGGTCCTCCTGGTCCTCCTGGTCCTCCTGACGGTCTCCTGGTCTTTCCGGTTCTCCTGACGGGTCCCCTGGTCCTCCTGATGGGTCTCCTGGTCTTTCCGGTTCTCCTGACGGGTCTCCTGGTCCTCCTGGCGGTTCTCCTGGTCCTCCTGGTCCTCCTGGTCCTCCTGACGGGTCTCCTGGTCTTTCCGGTTCTCCTGACAGGTCTCCTGGGCTTCCTGGTCCTCCTGGTCCTCCTGACGGGTCCTCCTGGTCTTCCTGACGGGTCTCCTGGTCCTCTTGGTCCTCCTGATGGGTCTCCTGGTCCTCCTGGTCCTCCTGACGGGTCTCCTGGTCCTCCTGACGGGTCTCCTGGTCCTCCTGGTCCTCCTGGTCCTCCAGAGCTGCATTCAGGCTCAAATCAGAGTTCAGCTCCAGTCAAGCCCATTCATAACAGTCGGGTGTTGGACAAAGAGCTGGATCTGGGTCACTAGAATGTGACGAAGAGAAGAATCTTTCAACCCGTTGCTCCAGTAAAATACTGCAGTAGTAAGTAGGCAAAGTAAACACATTTACAGTACAAAGTACATTTCTCCCACTTTGTCCGTTTCCAGAGGACTTTTTATAATGAACATGAAGCAAACAACTCAACATCTGGAGTCACTCTGAGTCTAAAGAAGAAGCTTAAAGAGAAAAGAGGAAAAGATGGAAACGTTCTAACTAAAGTTCTGAACGTCACGAGAGTCACAAGCAGCTGGAGACCTGAGGTCAGACTCCACTTCCTGTTTGGACCCATTGGACCTGAAGGAGGCCGGTCGGGTATCATCCTCCTTCTCCTCCTCCTCCTCCTCCTCCTCCTCCTCCTCCTCCTCCTCCTCTTCCTCCTACTCCTCCTCCTCCTCCTCCCATCCCGGCTGCTTATTCCATCACCCTGACAGCTCCATTGTTCTGCCTCCACAACAAGAACAAAAGGCGAGCGCTCACGAGAGTTCAAGAGGCACATTTACCTGCTCCTCCACATTTACCTGCTCCTTCGGGCCCCCGGGGCCCCGAGGCCCCGCTCAGCCTCCAGCCCTCTATTAGTCTCTGCTTGATAACATTTGTTCTGACGACTGTCAGCCCCTGCTTCCTGTCGGCCGCTGCAGAAACCCTGTTAGCTCTCAGAGCTGAGCTGGTATTCAGAAGATCCTTCCCGTTGGTCCAGTTCCCCATCCAGCCAGGAGAACCCTGACTCTCTGATCGCATCCCTGACTGATGTGTTCAATGTGTTAGAAACTGTTGGTTTCTGGAAACTCTGCTCACCATTTATAAAACATAAACACATTATTTGATAAAAGTCAGATAATAAACGTAACTCTGTGTTCTCTCCGTTCTTTATTTTACGACCCTCAGATTGATCCTGTGATCTCTTTGGGGACCCCGACCCCCTGGTTGTGTCTCTGGGTCTTGGTTTCATCATGTTTCATCAGGTTTCATCAGGTTTCATCAGGTTTCATCTGGTTTCATTTGGTTTCATTTGGTTTCATCAGGTTTCATCTGGTTTCATTTGGTTTCATCTAGTTTCATTTGGTTTCATCAGGTTTCATCTGGTTTCATCAGGTTTCATCTGGTTTCATTTGGTTTCATCTGGTTTCATCTGGTTTCATTTGGGTTCTGGTTTCATCTGGTTTCATCTGGTTTCATTTGGTTTCATTTGGTTTTATCTGGTTTCATCTGGTTTCATCTGGGTTCTGGTTTCATCTGGTTTCATTTGGTTTCATCTGGTTTCATCTGGTTTCATTTGGTTTCATTTGGTTTCATCTGGTTTCATCTGGTTTCATCTGGTTTCATTTGGTTTCATCAGGTTTCATCTGGTTTCATCTGGTTTCATTTGGTTTCATTTGGTTTCATCTGGTTTCATCTGGTTTCATCTGGTTTCATTTGGTTTCATCAGGTTTCATCAGGTTTCATCAGGTTTCATCATGTTTCATCAGGTTTCATCAGGTTTCATCAGGTTTCATCTGGTTTCATTTGGTTTCATTTGGTTTCATCAGGTTTCATCTGGTTTCATTTGGTTTCATCTAGTTTCATTTGGTTTCATCAGGTTTCATCTGGTTTCATCAGGTTTCATCTGGTTTCATTTGGTTTCATCTGGTTTCATCTGGTTTCATTTGGGTTCTGGTTTCATCTGGTTTCATCTGGTTTCATTTGGTTTCATTTGGTTTTATCTGGTTTCATCTGGTTTCATCTGGGTTCTGGTTTCATCTGGTTTCATTTGGTTTCATCTGGTTTCATCTGGTTTCATTTGGTTTCATTTGGTTTCATCTGGTTTCATCTGGTTTCATCTGGTTTCATTTGGTTTCATTTGGTTTCATTTGGTTTCATCTGGTTTCATCTGGTTTCATCTGGTTTCATCTGGTTTCATCTGGTTTCATTTGGTTTCATCAGGTTTCATCTGGTTTCATCTGGTTTCATCTGGTTTCATCTGGTTTCATTTGGTTTCATCTGGTTTCATTTGGTTTCATTTGGTATCATCAGGTTTCATCTGGTTTCATCTGGTTTCATCTGGTTTCATTTGGTTTCATTTGGTTTCATCTGGTTTCATCAGGTTTCATCTGGTTTCATTTGGTTTCATTTGGTTTCATCAGGTTTCATCTGGTTTCATCTGGTTTCATTTGGTTTCATCAGGTTTCATCTGGTTTCATCTGGTTTCATTTTGTCAGCTTTAAACCTCTATACATCCATCAATTCAATAAAGTCATCCATCGTTTCTTCCTTCTTTCCATCTAAAATCTGTCCATTATCATCCGTTCTGCTCCCCATCCAGCCAAACCCTTGTGGCCCCGGTGACAAACCCCCACCAGGAGGAGCCACTTATCGGCCCCGGACAGCTACGTGCTAATACCCATCATGCATCAGCAGCTGCAGGCCGACATTAAGCAGCCTTGTCACGCGGTGCTCCTCCGTGTTGTTAGCATGTTGTTTAGCTGTTAGAGGAGAGAGAGAGAGAGAGGGAGAGAGAGAGAGTCATCAGTGGCTGATGGATGGTCTCTCTCTCTTCATGGCTGATGAACACGACGTTTGTCCAGATGAAGTGAACCTCAACCAGAGGTTTACTCTGCAGAGAGAGATGATTAAAACTCAATGAATTAAACATCCAGATCCCCGCTGGCTCCTCTAGGGGGGCAACAGGGACTCAGCCAGCCAGGCAGAGGAGGAGGAGGAGGAAGAGGAGGAGGAGGAAGAGGAGGAGATCACTCCTACGGGCCGTCTGTAAACGAGCCAGACCCATTCTGAAGGACCAGTTCTGAAGAACCCAGTGGTGACGTCTAATGAGGAGTGAGAGGGAGCAGGGGGCTCTGACTGATTTTCCTCCTCCTTCTCTTTCTCCTCCTCCTTCTCCTCCTTCTCTTCCTCCTCCCCCCTGTCGCCAGTTATTCCCGGATCTCCGGTTTGGATCTCCAGGACTATCCGGAGGTCGTCTGTGTGTGTCGTCAGCACTCGGCCTCCTGGGTCGATAGCCGCTCCGCTGCATCCCTCTACGGTCTGCTGAAGCAGGACGACTCTATTTTCTGACCCGGCTGACGTGAGCATGATGGAGCGCCGGCCTCTGGAGGACTCTGATGAATGTTTCCTGGACCTACAGCAGCTCCGTTTCAAAGGAGGAAGCAGGAAGTCACTCGGGAACGAGCGTGGAGGTCGAGGAGTCGAACACACGGCTTTCTGAATGGAGCTGAATCAGTGTTAAGAGCTTGTCCTTCTTCCAGAGGTGACTGGTCTGAGATGGTAAATGGACCCGAACATCTCTGTTCTAATCTTCCGACCACTCAAAGCGCTATAACACTACATGAAATCATTAACACATTGATGAGCTACCATGAAGGAACCACATCAACTACGGGAACAATTTAGGGTTAAGTGTCTTGCTCAAGGACACATCGACATGGGCTAGCGGAGCTGGGGATCGAGCCACCGATCCTCTGATTGGAGGATGACCCTGCTCACCACTGAGCCACAGTCGTCCACAGATGACACGTTACAGAAAGTCTCCCATGACCAGCGTGTAAGCCTCTAAACCCCACGAGGCTCCAAGAGGCACGCGAGTACACGGCAGACATCAAAGGTTCCTTTTGATCCACAGGGTCTCAAAGACCACAGAACCCCACAGCAGGCACCAGCCGCTCAACACCACCGTACAGAAGCCTGGGCTCCGGTGCTGTTGGTCTTCCTCACGACACTCAGTCTCACTTCACCGAAGTTTAACCCCGACATTAACGGGTCAAAGGGGTTAGAGGCCGAATAAACGCAGCGGAAATGTGAAAAAAACACAGCTCATTGAAACCAGGCTTTAGTTGAAATGAATCCATTCGAAATGGTTTAAATGTGTGGATCACCGCTCGCTCAGCACCGCTCTCAGCCGGGGTCGAGGATCCTTTAGTAGCAACACCAACGGTGCTATTGATAAGGCTCCTCCACCTTTGACCCTATTCAGCCGCTTTGAAGGGCCACAAAGCAGCGTGTGATGATAAAGTGCTGAGGAGAGGAAAAGGTCACACAATGACCCCCTCATCTCCTCAAAAGAGAGAGAAGTGAAATGCTTGAGGAACTTTTTAGAGAAACAGAGCAAAACATAAAAGATGAACTAACAAGTCGCCGCATCCTTCTAAGGACATCCTGTGACGCCGTGTGCTTATTAAGAGAGAGACACTCTGATATGCAGATCTCTGGCCTGGATTCCTCCAGGCCAGCTCCTGTTTGAAGCTCATTAGCTCAGCAAACACAGCAAGACGAAGTAAAGAGGAGCGAGGTCAGTCTGCAGAGCGTCAGGAACACTACAGCTAGACGTAGAAACTAACAGGAAACCAACTGACTTATTAGTATTTCTCATAATTATAAGAAAACAAAGAATTTCTGGAGTTAAAAGAGTCAGTTTCAGAGCTCTGAAACAGGATCATCATAAGCACATGGGAATTGAATGCCGTTATAGCAGTAGAAAGCTCAGGCAGGGAGATGGAGCCCTTGATTAGGAGGAGAGCTCCTCCCCCTGACGGCTCGTCGCCATGTTTCCACCGTTTCTGTATGAGGATTGAGTTTCCCCCTGCGGCCTGACGGTCCACAAGCTCCATCCTCCAGCAGCCGGAGGTGGAAACTGATTGAGTTCTGAACTTCACCTCCAGACGCAGAAGAGGGAAGGAAGAGGAAACTTCCTGGGAAAGAAAACAGTAAACTTCTGTAGAAGCTTGTATTCCATCATCGTACTACCATCGGTCTCACCAGAAAACCAGAAAGAGGGTTGAAGTGTCAGGACTCCCTACTTCATATATATAATAATGTACATCCTACTTTGTAGAATAAAGCTGAAACACAATAATACATTCATACCAAAGACTTAAAGAATCCTCAAGGATCAGAAGGTTCTGAGTGGGTTCATGATGACGACTCATATTGATAGACGTGTCGTTATCTCCTTCAGTGTTTTGTGTCAATGAATAATGAGCTGTTTTCCAGTAATCTTTAAGTCGTTTGGAAAAAACTGAATAACACTGTGTGGCTTTCCATCATAGTAATATTAGATTAAGTTATATTCAGATGATAACTTGTTACATTGTTAAACTGTTATGTTGTTACATTATTACGCTGTTGTCACACCGTGGTGAGGGTTGTCTTGTCTGGAGTTTTTGTCTCGTAACTTCCTGTTTTATTTTGAAGCCTGACTCTCCTCTCGTTTCAGGTCATTTGCTCTTCCTCATGTGTCACTGGTCTGATTGTCTCCTCTGATCCCTGAGTGGTTCCACCTGTTCCCCATTGCCCTCATGTGCTTATAGTCTGCGTCTTCCCTCTGTCCAGTGCCAAAGTGTTTTTCCTTGTCCATGCACCAAAGCCAGCGTCCACAGTCCTAGTTAGATTTTTCCCGAAAGTTTTTGTGCGTAAGTTGTTTTTTTCCCTGTTTTTCCTCCCTCCTTCGGGAGCGTTTTATGTTTGAAGTTTTCGTAAGAATGTTGTTTTCACAGCCTAATGGTTTTTTCACTCGTCGAAGAGGATCTAAGGAAATAATAAAGTGCGCCTGTACGGATATCCCCTGCATCTGGGTCCTCCTTTTAGTCCAGGCCTGACAGCTGTTACGTTATTGTGTTGTTATGTTGTTACATTGTTGGGTTGGTGTGTTGTTACATTGTTGCGTTGTTACATTGTTGCGTTGTTACATTGTTGCGTTGTTGCATTGTTGCATTGTTGCATTGTTGCGTTGTTACATTGCTACGTTGTTGCGTTGTTACATTGCTACGTTGTTGCGTTGTTATGTTGTTACATTGTTATGTTGTTACATTGCTACGTTGTTGCGTTGCTATGTTGTTACATTGTTACATTGTACTGTTGTTGCATTGTTATGTTGTTACATTGCTACGTTGTTGCATTGTTATGTTGTTACATTGTTACATTGTACCGCTGTTGCATTGTTATGTTGTTACATTGCTGCGTTGTTGCGTTGTCATGTTGTTACATTGTTACATTGTACCGCTGTTGCATTGTTATGTTGTTACATTGTTACACTGTACCGCTGTTGCATTGTTATGTTGTTACATTGTTACATTGTACCGCTGTTGCATTGTTATGTTGTTACATTGCTACGTTGTTATGTTGTTACATTGTTACATTGTACCGCTGTTGCATTGTTATGTTGTTACATTGCTACGTTGTTATGTTGTTACATTGTTACATTGTACCGTTGTTACATTGTTGTGTTGTTACATTGCTACGTTGTTACATTGTTGTGGTGTTACGTTGTGTTGTTACATTGTTACGTTGTTGATGTCCTCTCAGCCCAGCGGCCTGCAGGAAAGCTCTTTTATTATATTGTTATTATATTTATCTCTCTATTGAGGCGATCCTCCCTCTGATTGGCTCTCAGAGTCGAGCTGATGGGAACGTCTCCCTTCATATGTGTATGAGGGAAAGAGCCAAGAGAAGTCCTGTTTACAGCGTTTAACCGTGGGTTTGAAACCCGACCCTCTAAGACCGGAGCTGTTAAATCCACTAACGTGACAAGCCGGCGCTTCATAAAGATTTATAATCGCCAGACAAGCAGCACACTGTGTGTTTGTCCTCATGAGCGAGCTTTGATTTCCTCCGTCGTCGAGCTAATTAGCTGTTATTGCTAATCTCCAGCTGCTTTCTGCAATACTTACAAGGCAATTAGTGCGTCTCCTCATCTCACTGTAACTCTGTAAAAAGCTGCAGATGTGGGCTTCAGGCTGTCTACTATACTCTCCAGTCTGAGAGGGAGGAGCCTGGCTCTCTTTGTTCTTTATGCTTTATTCTACGTTGTGTCGTTACGCTACACTGTGTCATTACATTGTTACCTAACGCTCTTATGTTACGTTGTGTGGTTGTAAAGTTACATTGTTATGGTTGGTTGTTCCACTTGTTACTTACTGTTAGTAAGAATGTTTGCTAAGGGCAGTTATTATGTATGTATGCTACATTGTTGCGCTACATCATTTCACTACGTTGTTACGTTCGTCTGGTTTTCCCCAAACGTAGCTCCTCCTTCTTTTAGAAGAAGTTCAGATTCTCTCCCTTCTTTCCACCTCATCTCTGACTCGAGGCACTCCCGTTGCAGCAGTGAGACTTAACGTGACTCGACTACTGTGCGACTGTGGCTCAGTGGTTAGCATGCCCGTCTTTCAATCAGAGGATCGGTGGTTCAAACCCTGGCTCCGCTAGTCCATGGCGTTGTGTCCTTGAGACACTTAACCTCTAACTGCTCCCCGATGGTGTGTAGAAACAATGTAAGTCGCTTTGGATAAAAGCGTCAGCTAAAAGAAATGTGGAGGTTTACTTTCTGTGGTTTTGAGTTGAAGGACCAGACGCTGGGGGAGTTCCACCAGCTGGCAGAGAGAGGTGACGGAGGGGGTAGCCTGAATGTGAGAACTTGAATAAAGTTCCTTCAACCCGTAAGACCTTCTGGCGGCCCTGCAGGCTCTGCAGACTGCGGCCGCTCTGCAGACTCTGGCTGCTCTGGTCGCGGCCGTAAGGAGCTGCTGAAACCAGAAGAGTTTCATTTGTCTGAATGTGTTTCAGAGGGTATGGGAGTTTCTCCAACGCGTGGCCGTAAAATGTGTCAAGATGTAAAACTCTGGCATTGAATCCCCCGAATGTTTTATAGAGCTGAGGGTTTAGGATCAGGAGGAGAGACAAAACAACCATAAATATCTGAGGCTTTATGAGCTTGTTTAGATTCACAATTACCTGAGCAGCTGCTGACATTCCTGCTGTTAGAAACTCTCTCTCACACAGTTAAACACTGGGCTGAACCTAGCTTAAACTGGGCTGAACCTAGTTTAAACTGGGCTGAACCTAGTTTAAACTGGGCTGAACCTAGAACAACTTCCATGTTGCTGCTGGAGAAAGCAGGTTTTTATTCCGTCCACCACACCGGCTCAGATTCCACTTTTAGCTTTAGCTTAGCATAAGTTGAGTTTGTGAGATGTTTATCCAGCGTGAGCTTCACTTCAGGATGAATAAGGACTGGTTTAAAGCTCCTTTAATCTGTGACAATAAAACATAAATGATATTCTAGATGTATTTTCATTGGTCAAGAACAAAGCCCCAAAACTACCAAAGTGTGTCTTTCCTCTCCGGACTGATTTATGAGCCTCGCGAGGCCATTTGGAATAAAAGCATCTGGAGCGTGTTCCATCTTTCCACATGTGGGATGTGCTGAACATCTGGGTCAGGCTCCTTAAGGAGTCCTAGAGCAGAGCGTGGTGAGTGTCTACAGCTCTATGTAGAGGTGCTGCTCACATGTGGCCTCCAGAAGCTGAATAACGCTACAGAAACCAGCTCATAGCAACTACTGTATTACCTCTATACAATATCTATAAAGACAAGTATTGCATGTGTTATAAAGAATCAAAGGTTAAATATCCTGTAAACTATTTGATTTGGATGATAAATAAATATGTAGATTTGTAAGACTAAAAACAAATTAAAATCTTCCGACATGTTTATTATTGTGTTTTCATCTTCGACTCTGTGTTTGTTGTATGAACTCAGTTCTGATGTTGGGGGTCTATATTCCTCCTCCTCCTGGAGTCTGAACTATAACGCTGTGGGCAGCTTTTTCAAACGTCTCCATAGTACAGTGCATGCTCTGCGTCGTGAAACGTAAACGTAGATGTAGATGAGTCTTAAGGTCTCAGTTCTGGGCTCCGTCCCTGCAGACTCAGCAGAAAGACGGTGAGGACATCCATCTCCTCTGAAGTGACAAAGTCACTCTGAGCGGGATGTTTGTCACGAGCCTCCACGGCCCGCCAATCAAATCATGGCTTCCTGTGGCCTAGTTTACCTTCCTCTCAAGTACACCTAAATGACCTCACATACCTTTTAAATACCTTAAAATACCTAACTACCTCAAATACCTTTAAATACCTACATATCTAGCTGCCTCAAAGACCATTAAATACCTCAAACACCTAAATTACGTCAAATACCTCAAAGACCTCAAACACCTCAAATACAGATATGAAGATGATGTAATGTGATAGAAAGCTCCAGACCTGCTGCTAAAAGGTCCTCGAGGTGCTCAGAAAAAACCTGAAAAAAGTAGGAAAAGTCCAGCGACTGATGAAGAGCATGTGACATGGCTGAGAGCTCCAGAACGGCCCTTTGTTGGCTCAACCATGTTGGTATTTTCTCCCAAAATTGGACTCTGATTGGCTTCCAAATGGAGGATGTCCAGTTCAGACTGAGCCGTGAGGCGGTGGGAGCCAATCAGGAGCCAGGAGCCAGTTCCTGGCCTGAAGAGAAGGAAAGCAATAACTCCCTTTAACCAACCGAAGTCTTTCTGTGTGTAGGAACAGATGCATCATCCTCCTCCTCTCTAAATACTTTGCTTATTACCGGCGGGGCCGAACCAGACAGATGTGAGCTGTCACAGGAAATACAAGCACTCGTTTGAATCTATTTAGTGGGCAGAGTGGCGGGCCCCGCCAGCGGGCCCCTTTTGTTGGGGGCCGATATCCCAGAAAGACGGCGTGCCAGAGGTTTGATTTCCTGCTGGAGCGCCTCCTCCTCCTGCTCCTCCTCCTCCTCCTCCTGCTCCTCCTCCTCCTGCTCCTCCTGCTCCTCCTCCTGCTCCTCCTCCTCCTCCTGCTCCTCCTCCTCCTCCCCTTCATCCTCCTCCTCCTCTCCTCCTCCTCCTCCTCCCCTTCATCCTCCTCCTCCTCTTCATCCTCCTGCTCCTCCTCCTCCTCCTCCTCCTCCCCTTCATCCTCCTCCTCCTCTTCATCCTCCTCCTCATTCTCCTCTTCATCCTCCTTCTCCTCCTCCTCATCCTCATCCTCATCCTCCTCCTCACCCTCCCCCTCCTCCTGGTGACCAGAGCACCTGTGTCCGTCCTAATTGAGTCCTCCTCGTGTCGGCTCCTCTTTTTAAACAAAGTGACTCTTGAGCTTCATTATACTATATATATATATATATATATATATATATATATATATATATATATATATATATTTCCATAGCCTCTGGGACCGGGGCCCCGGGGCCGCTCACAGAAAACAAATGACCGCTCCGTGATAAATGGTTCTATTAGCAATCCAGATTGTTAAACTGTGATATAACAGATCGGAGTCGGGGCGCCGGGGCCCATTCATTTTCCTGCCTTCTGCACACGCACGCTGTAAATAGCTGGTTTTTTATGTGTAAATAACATATTAAAACTCGGCATTAGCCGTGTGCTTTGATAGAGGGGAAATTGTGGCGAATAAATAACGCGGGACAGGAATATAAAACAGGGCGGCGGCTGGGAGGGGGCACGACTTAGTGACAGGAATCCTGCAGCCACAGAGGAGGAACAGCACAGCTGTATATTCACGGGTTCAAGGCCCGTCTGCTCCTCTCATGCTGCATATTCACTTATCGGGGCGCGGCCACAGGAATAATAATGCATATTACGCCCATAAGTAATTGCTCTGTCTCCACACTGTGGCAGACGGCTGTGGTGTTTAGCCCCGGTATCTGATTGGTCGAGGCAGCGCTGCTTCTTGTTCACTTGAGATTAAAATACGTGGGAACACGGCGATAGGGAGGAAGAGTTATGGAGGCTTTGTTTTAGGGGAGAGAGATTAAAAAAGTCAGCAGCTGAAATCGAAAATGACCAAATGCAGATGTTGAGTTGAGCTTCAGTCGAAAATCAAATTGACTTCCTTCATTCCTAAAAACAACTATTCTACCTTCCTGTTTTTCTACCTGTTTACATGCAGCCATTAAAAATATGTACATACGGTAGACGTTACGATAGATGTAGACGCTGCTGCGATAGACGTTACGATAGACGTTACGATAGACGTTACGATAGACGTTATGATAGACGTTATGATAGACGTTACGATAGACATAGATGCTACGATTGACATTACGATAGACGTTGCCGTTACGATAGACGTTACGATAGACGTTACGATAGACGTTATGATAGACATAGATGCTACGATAGACATTATGATAGACGTTGCCGTTGCGAAAGACGTTACGATAGGCATTACGATAGACGTTGCGATAGATGTTACAATAGACGTTGCGATAGACGTTACGATAGACGTTACGATAGACGTTATGATAGACATAGATGCTACGATAGACATTACGATAGACGTTGCCGTTGCGATAGACGTTACGATAGGCATTACGATAAACGTTGCCGTTGCGATAGACGTTACGATAGACGTTACGATAGGCATTACGATAGACGTTGCCGTCGCGATAGACAATACGATAGGCATTACGATAGACGTTGCGATATATGTTACAATAGACGTTGCGATAGACGTTACGATAGACGTTACAGTAGATGTTACGATAGACGTTATGATAGACGTAGATGTTACGATAGACGTAGACGTCACGATAGACGTTACAATAGAAGTTGCGATAGACGTTGCAATAGACGTTGCGATAGGCATTACGATCGACGTTGCGATAGACATTACGATAGGCATTACGATAGACGTTGCAATAGACGTTGTGATAGACGTTACGATTGGCATTACGAGAGACGTTACAATAGGCATTACGATAGACGTTGCGATACATGTTACAATAGACGTTGCCGTTGCGATAGACGTTACGATAGGCATTATGATAGACGTTGCCGTTGTGATAGACGTTACGATAGGCATTACGATAGACGTTGCGATAGACGTTGCGATAGGCATTACGATAGACGTTGCGATAGATGTTACGATAGGCATTACGATAGACGTTGCAATAGATGTTACAATAGACGTTGCGATAGACGTTGCAATAGACGTTGCAATAGAAGTTACGATAGACGTAGACGTTGCGATAGACGTTGCGATAGACGTTGCGATAGACGTTGCGATAGACGTTACAATAGACGTTGCAATAGACGTTGCGATAGGCATTACGATAGATGTTGCGATAGACGTAGATGTTACGATAGACGTTGCGATAGATGTTGCGATAGACGTTCCGATAGACGTAGACGTTCCGATAGACGTTGCGATCGGCATTACGATAGATGTTGCGATAGACGTAGATGTTACGATAGACGTTGCGATAGATGTTGCGATAGACGTTCCGATAGACGTAGACGTTCCGATAGACGTTGCGATCGGCATTACGATAGATGTTGCGATAGACGTAGATGTTGCGATAGACATTACGATAGACGTTGCGATAGACGTTACGATAGGCATTACGATAGACGTTACAATAGACGTTACGATTGACGTAGACGTTGCGATAGACGTTGCGATAGGCATTACGATAGATGTTGCGATAGACATAGATGTTGGGATAGACATTACGATAGACGTTGCCGTTGCGATAGACGTTACGATAGGCATTACGATAGACGTTGCGATAGATGTTACAATAGACGTTGCGATAGACGTTACGATAGACGTTATGATAGATGTAGATGTTACAATAGACGTAGACGTTACAATAGAAGATACGATAGACATAGACGTTGCGATTGACGTTGCAATAGACGTTGCGATAGACGTTGCGATAGATGTTGCGATAGAAGTTACGATAGACGTAGATGTTGCGATAGACGTTACGATAGACGCTATAATAGACGTAGACGTTGCGATAGACGTTGCGATAGACGTTGCGATAGACGTTGCGATAGACGTTACGATAGCCGTTACGATAGAAGTTATGATAGACGTAGACGTTGCGATAGACGTTACGATAGCGTTACGATAGAAGTTACGATAGACGTAGACGTTGCGATAGATGTTACAATAGACGTTACGATAGACGTAGATGTTACGATAGACGTAGATGTTACGATAGACGTACACATTACGATAGACGTTACAATAGATGTTACGATAGACGTTAAAATAGACGTTACGATAGACGTTACGATAGACGTTACAATCGACGTTACAATAGACGTAGACGTTAAAATAGACGTTAAAATAGACATTAAAATAGACGTTACGATAGAAGTTACGCTAGAAGTTACGGTAGATGTTACAATAGATGTTACGATAGAAGTTTACGAAACAAGAGAAGAAGATTCTCATGTTGTAGACCTTGAAACACCAAACGTTGAGCTTGAAAATGATTGGTTTCAAAATGACTGGTTGCCGCTCCAGTGAGCATAAAAGACCAAACGTGACTAAAAAGCCTTAAAACGCTGTAAATCCTGGAGGTTGCTCTGGAGGAACTCTGTCCCTTTGTTCAAATATTAAAGACGAGCATGTGAAGAAACACGCCAGCTGCACATGTACGACTGCCCCACATTGATATTCTCTAATCAACATTTCATGTTGGGTTCTTCCTCGTTCGGGCCACCAAGCTCTTCATTAAAGAAGAAGTGCCACTAACTCTCTGCTGCATTTACATTTCAAACGTGCCGTCGCTCTGCATCACGTCGTCCTGCAGGAGCTCCTTCATGCTCTGGAGGTGAGAAGCAGGTCTTTTAACCTCGTTACGGCCGGCTTTCATCACGGCCTGACACCTGCCACGTGTCCTCGCCTCCACCTGAGGCCACGAGAGCCGGTCGCTCGTGTTCTCCACATGCATCTCAATGCTTTCCTCTTTTGGGTGTTTTTTCAGATTCAGAACTCGCTAAACAATCTTAGTTTCCTCTGTTTCCTGTCTGAATGCTAAGCTAAGCTAATCACACCCTTAGAGCTCATCTTGAATAAAAAAAAGTGAGAGGAAGGAATTAAACTCCTTGGGAGGGGTTTTTGGTTCGATTCCCAGCTCCTTCTTCATCATGAGTGAGTCTCTTTGTGATGGCGCCCACCAAGTCCTTCATTACGGAGGAGAAATGTCACCAAATCACCGTTTAATCTCCATTTCAAAGGTGGCCGTCAGTCTGCAGCCCCCCCCCCCCCCAAGCTCTGGAGGTAAGAACAAGGTCTTTCAGCCTCATTATGCCCAGCTGTCATCAGCCTGTCTGACTTCTTTAAAACACGGTTCTCTCGCTGCTCTTCTTCAGTTCAACAACACAAACATCGTGGCGTCCTCCGTGTTTACAGAGCCCCGCCCCCTTTAATGCTCTCTAAAGGCTGCTCAGGATTCCTATCACAGTCGACTGTCAGTCACCTCTGACTCTCCGGAGGACGCCGTATCTTTAAAATGTATATTTCATCACCGTGTTCGTGGCCCCCGAGGCCTCTGCAGCCCCCTTTGGCCCCGGCACACACCGGACCCCCACGCTGTTGTCCAGCAGCGTTACCTCTCGCCTCCGAGTGTTTCTTCTGCAGCTCGGAGAAGACGTCCATGTCGCTTCTCTTCTCCATGGACGAGGAATCTGAGGAGCAGAAGAGACCGATATCAGCTTTCACTTCTAGCCTCATATTATACACTCTTATTACAACCATTTTGGATTTATTGGACACATACACAGAAATAATGACAGCATTCAGTTTATTTATTAATAAAACACAAAAACTGACAATTAATATTGTTCCTTTTCTCTTCTTTTTTTTAGCGCTTTACTTAAAGCACTAAAGTAACGACGAAGGGGCAGGACCCCTTAGACCTCCAGGTGAGTCCTGCTGCAGGACCCTGTAGACCTCCAGGTGAGTCCTGCTGCAGGACCCCTTAGACCTCCAGGTGAGTCCTGCTGCAGGACCCCTTAGACCTCCAGGTGAGTCCTGCTGCAGGACCCCTTAGACCTCCAGGTGGGTCCTGCTGCAGGACCCCTTAGACCTCCAGGTGAGTCCTGCTGCAGGACCCCTTAGACCTCCAGGTGAGTCCTGCTGCAGGACCCCTTAGACCTCCAGGTGGGTCCTCAGAGGGATCCCGTCTCCTCTGAGTAATTGGAGTCTGTCTCCTCTCAAAAGGTCACGAGCACGACGTCAAGTCCTCTTCCTGAGGGCCACTTGCTGGAATTTATGGCCCGAACCTCTCTGAATAATAGAGGCCCCGTAGGAGAAGGGGGTCTTAAATAGAACGGGGGGGGGCTGACATCTGGATTTATCCATCACACTCTGGACTAAAGGACAGGAGGAGAAGGAGGAGGAGCAGCAGCAAGAGGAGGAGGAGCAGGCTCCACCTGACCTCAGGCTCACGTCTCCTCTCTCAAAGGTCGCGCTGCCGGTCTAGGAGGTTTGACTCTGCGTCTCCTGCTGCTGGACCAAAAGACCTTCACGGACTTATGTCCTCATTACATTTCGCTGATGCTTTTATCCAAAGCGACTTACATGTTTGCCCTATACACCACAGACACAGGGAGCAGTTATGGGTTAAGTGTCTCAAGGACACAACAACATGGACTAGCAGAGCCGGGGCTCGAACCACCGATCCTCTGATTGAAAGACAGGCATGCTAACCACTGAGCCACAGTCGCCCCATGTTCTCATGTCCTCATGTTCTCATATTCTCATGTTCTCATATTCTCATGTTCTCATGTTCTCATATTCTCATGTCCTCATGTTCTCATGTCCTCATGTCCTCATGTCCTCATGTTCTCATGTTCTCATGTCCTCATGTCCTCATGTCCTCATATTCTCATATTCTCATATTCTCATGTTCTCATATTTTCATGTCCTCATGTCCTCATGTCCTCATGTTCTCATATTCTCATGTCCTCATGTTCTCATGTCCTCATGTCCTCATATTCTCATGTCCTCATGTTCTCATATTCTCATGTTCTCATATTCTCATGTTCTCATGTCCTCATGTTCTCATGTCCTCATATTCTCATGTTCTCATGTCCTCATATTCTCATGTTCTCATGTCCTCATGTTCTCATGTCATCATGTTCTCATGTCCTCATATTCTCATATTCTCATGTTCTCATATTCTCATGTTCTCATGTCCTCATATTCTCATGTTCTCATGTCCTCATGTTCTCATGTCATCATGTTCTCATGTTCTCATGTCCTCATATTCTCATATTCTCATGTTCTCATATTCTCATGTTCTCATGTCCTCATATTCTCATGTTCTCATGTCCTCATGTTCTCATGTCATCATGTCCTCATATTCTCATGTCCTCATATTCTCATGTTCTCATGTCCTCATGTTCTCATGTCCTCATGTTCTCATGTCCTCATGTCCTCATGTTCTCATGTTCTCATGTCCTCATATTCTCATGTTCTCATGTTCTCATATTCTCATGTTCTCATGTCCTCATGTTCTCATGTCCTCATATTCTCATATTCTCATGTTCTCATGTCCTCATGTTCTCATGTTCTCATGTCCTCATGTTCTCATGTCCTCATGTCCTCATGTTCTCATGTCATCATGTCCTCATATTCTCATGTCCTCATATTCTCATGTTCTCGTCCTCATGTTCTCATGTTCTCATGTTCTCATGTCCTCATGTTCTCATGTCCTCATGTTCTCATGTTCTCATGTCCTCATGTCCTCATGTTCTCATGTCCTTCAGGAGTTCATTAGCAGACGCATCAAAGGAGGTTCCACAGCAAAGAGGAGGAACTACAGACCCCAGACCAGACCCCAAGAGAGGAACTACAGACCCGCCCCCTTTGATCCCTTTAAAGTCTTAAAACTCTACATCACTGTTAGAAAAGCAAATCTATGAAATCAGAGAAAAGCATCTCACAAAATTGAACTTTTTTTTGCAGGTTTTTTGGGGCGACACAATTAATATTTACGACAAATTTAGCCTAATTTTTTTTCTGCATAATTTAACTTGAACTGTTTCATGATGACATAAATCTGCTGCTTTAAATAAATGAAACAATCAAAGCGGAGAAATCGATTAAATGTTGAGGAAAATAGTTTTAGAGAAAGAATTTCTTAACACATTAAAACTTCATATTCATATTGATCTCTGACATGCAGATGAATCAGTGATATATTAATAACAGTAATAATAGTAATAATAATTATAGTAATAACAGTAATAATAATAAAAGTAGTAGTAATAACAGTAATAATAATAGTAATAATAACAGTTATAATAATAATAGTAATATGAATAATAACAGTAATGATACTAATAGTAATAACAGTAATAATAATAATAATAACAGTAATAATAATAATAGTAATAATAACAGTAATAATAATAACAATAGTAATAACAGTAATATAATAATAATAGTAATAACAGTAATAATAATAGTAATAATAATAATAATGAAGCAGTCTTCATTCTGCAGAAAGAATGCAGCTGTGTTTTTATAATAATAATAATAATTTGATTTATATAGCACTTTTCTGAATACTCAAAGACGCTTTACATAGGAATCATTCACCCACTGATGAGAGGATCTGCCATGCAAGGTGCCACATCATTTACACACGTTCTAGTATTTCTCTTTTTAATTATTTTAATAAATGAGCTGCAGTGTGTGTGTGTGTGTGTGTGTGTGTGTGTGTGTGTGTGTGTGTGTGTGTGTGTGTGTGTGTGAGAGAGAGAGAGAGAGGCCTTTTTACACCTCCAGGAGAAATGAATGCATGCTGCAAAAAAAATATGTTAGTTATTTTATGATAAAATAAAAAAATATTCAAAAGCAGGAAGAGAAGTTTGAAATGTAAACTCACTGTGAAGCCTCTAAAATATCCTTTAATTACGTCATATATAATTAATTATCATAATAATCATGATAATAATGATGCAGAGAGCAGCACCAGTTCAGCTCCCAGTCTGAAGCAGTGAACCAGTAGACCTGGCGGAGGGAGACGGGAAGCCGCGCGGACCAACTCACCCGAAGTGTCCCGACGCTCCTCGACTCCTTCCCTCTCCTCCTCTCGCCTCCTTCCCTCCTTCACTCCTTTCCTCTCTTCGGAGTGAAACTTTAAAAAGAAAAAGAGGCGCAGAGACGGAATCCATCCGCGGAGCTCCGCACGGCTTCCTGTGGAGTTTAGTCCGGTTGAAGGGGGACACCGGGGCCGGGACCGGGGCCAGGACCAGTAACAGGACCAGTAACAGGACTAGGACCAGTAACAGGACCAGGACCGAGACCAGGACCAGGACCAGGACCAGGACCAGGACCGGGTCTTTCTCCGGGATCCTCCGGAGCTCAAACTAACGGAGGAGACTTGGACAAGTGAAGGGGACGCAACTTTCAGCGGGATGCTGCGGAGCTTCTTCCTCCTCCTCCTCCTCCTCCTCCTCCTCCTCCTCCTCCTCCTCCTCCTCCTCCTCTTCCTCTTCCTCCCCCTGTCATAGGACCTCCGCATAACTTTTATATCAATAATACATTCATACAGATTATTAATCAATTCAATATTCAACAGGCAGTTTAACATAATTATTAATTTCTCTCAAACGGATTAAATATTTTGTTCACAATAATTATGAACGTAAATATTTATATTTGTGTGTTTCACTCTTATATTGTCCTGTTTGTTTTATCGTTTTGTTTAAATAAAGGTGATCAAATATATTGATTCATATTTACAGAGTTTGCTTTCTAAAACGTTTAAATACAAACTGAATATTGTTTTATTCCTTCTGCACTTTAAACATATTGCGTTATATTAATACATTAATCATCAACTTTAAATTAAAGATGTTTGAGGGAAAAACTGCAGAAATATTAAGAACATAATTCCACATTAAAAACACAGTCAGGAGCTAAATCGATGTACTTATATTTCATATATTTTAAGTATTAACAACATAATTAAAATAATGTAATTATTATTTAAAGGACAATACAATGTATTTAATGTATATTAAATATCATAAAGGAGGTGCTGTGTTAACAGAACTTGTTGATTTCTTTCCAGGATCAATAGCCGTGCAGACATCGGAGTGCATGATGGGAAATGGTTTCAGATGAAGCAGTGCCTCCTGGTGGTCGAAGGAGTGAACTGCAGTCGTTACCAAATCAATAAGAACACTATGAACTCATATGTTGGTTTGAATTTAAATATTCATGAAGAAAAGTTATGTCTCGACATTATTGATAGATAATATTTCATAACTTCTAAAGTTTTACTATTTTATTTGTAAACAATCAAACTTTGACCATTTAATACAAAATGTATTTAAGTTCATCAGATGTTTGATGAATAAAAAGCTCAACGTCAGATTGAAGATGAAAAGACATAGATGTGTTTATTGTATACATTTTTTAATTTATTGAATAAATATAATAATTATATTAATAATAATAATAATAATAATACAATCAAACCCGTATATATATATATATATATATATATATATATATATATATATATATATATATATATATATATATATATATATACTTTAATGTTTATTGATCATTTCTACAATGCACAATTTATTTTGGAGCTAAATCTTTTAATTAACACTATGAGCGAGGTGATGAAGTTTTTATATATATATATATATATATATATATATATATATATATATATATATTATAATAAAGTCTGTTTTTGCTGCAGTATGGTTAAATGCAGAAGTTAAATGGTGTGTGATCGCCACCTGCTGGTGGTGAGTGAGATCTTACAACTCCTCAGTTTTCACAATAAAAAGTTATTTGTATACGTTTCTATAAACTTTAGATGGAAATTGATAAAGTATTCATATATATATAGTGTGCATATAAATATATATATATATATATATATATATATATATATATATATATATATATATATATATATTGGGGACAAATCATAACCCTCCTGTTCTTGTTTTGTCTCTCACAAATAAACAGAAGGAATAAAGTTTTGATAATAAAGTGTGAGTCCTGAGAGAATAAAAGGTGTTTACTACATTTCCCAGAGTGCCAGCTGTTCTGTCTGTTTTTTTGCTGCAACTTTAGAAGAGACCAACGTTTTTATTTTGAGATCAAATCTGATCACACTTTAAAAAGATAATAATTCAAAGAATGAAGTTGTTTTTCTAAAGTTTTGCGACATTAATGTTTCTAATAATAAAATAAAATAAATTAAAAGTTTGAATGTTATCACTGGAACAAAGGTACATCACTGAACACAGAAATACCCACAGAAAATCAAAGCATTTCATTTAGTGAATTTATTAAATGTTAACTTTAATCAGACGTAGTGCTTCATGTTTTGTTGAGGGTTATCATCATAACTATAATAATAAGGGCACCAGGTTACATTCCACCATGAAGCGGTCTCGCTGTAAAGACCGTCCACAGCTGTGACTCGTCTGCTTCAGCCTCACAGAAACACATGTTGGACGACCCTTGACCTTTAATATCCGCTGAGTTTATCTGGGCCGCCGCCCCCTCCGTATTAAATCAGATATGCTGAGCGGAGGAGCAACACGCCTCCGCTCACTTAACCCCTGTGACCCCGCGGTTTCCTCATAACTGGGTCCGCTGTGTTTGCTATGACTGAGCGGCTCTGTTGACCTTAATATTAATACGTGTTGTTTCACGCGGCGTCAGAGCGGCTCTCTGGGTCTCAGGTGGGTCCTCGTGAACCCTGAACCAGAGCAGCTCTGTGTGGACTCACAGGATCGTAGACCGACGGACAATAACCTGCTTTAAGTCTTCGAGAGCCAACCAGGAAGTAATCCACGTCACCAGGGAGGATAAAGGAAGTAGAGGGACCTCAAACCCCTCACAGGGCTGGTGGAAGTAGACCTGGAAGTAGACCTGGAAGAAGACCTGGAAGAAGAGCTGGAAGTAGACCTGGAAGAATACCTGGAAGAAGAGCTGGAAGAAGACCTGGAAGAAGAGCTGGAAGTAGACCTGGAAGAAGACCTGGAAGTAGACCTGGAAGAAGACCTAGAAGAAGACCTGGAAGGAGACCTGGAAGAAGGCCACCTGGAAGTAGACCTGGAGGAAGACCTGGAAGTAGACCTGGAAGAAGACCTGGAAGAAGACCTGGAGGAAGACCTGGAAGAAGACCTGGAAGAAGAGCTGGAAGTAGACCTGGAAGTAGACCTGGAAGAAGACCTGGAAGAAGAGCTGGAAGAAGACCTGGAGTAGTTTAGTTGTCTAAACCTAACTCAGTAGTTTAGTTGTCTAAACCTAACTCAGTAGTTTTGTAGCTCAACCTAAGGATGTATGTAGCTGGTCATAAATGTAAATGAACATGTGTTATTCCAACTCGTCCTGAAGGCAACACATTGCTCGGTATTCCATCCGGTCGTCGTCAACATGTTTCCCTCCTGAACCCAGACGGTTCTCATTGACTTGAATATTCAATCTGAGCCCGAGCTCTGGATCAAGCGGTGTGGAAATGTGAGGCTGATACCAGGGTCCATAGAGAAATCATCACATTTACCGGACTCGTCTAATCTGCGTCCCAGAATCCCCGGAGGGTCTCCAGGTGTTCCATCAGCTGAGAACACTCTGTATCACTTTAATGAATGGTGGCCGTGTCTCTTTCTTCGAGGACAGAGTGTCCACTAATAGCTGGACACTCTGTCCTCGTCCATTCATCGGGACCGGCAGCCCCACAGGTTCCCATGTTGAGCCCAGTGTCTGGAGATGTTTGTCTTCTGGCTGCCGGCCAACAGGAATCAGTCAGCCTCTATGGGACCCATCAGCGTCTGTCCCCGGGGACAATGAGGTCGCCCATGAGGTCCTTCGGGGACAATGAGGTCCCCGCCGGTTCCGCCCATCTCGCTAACCGATGACACCGATTCATTCCGGCCCAGCAGGTCCGCTCGTCTCCTCTTCACTTGTGACAACAATGTAACTTGTGATCCTCCCAGTAACAGCGGCAGCGTGGAAGTTCAGCCCTCAAAGGCCCACTTACTGGCTTGTTCTGGCGCTTTCAGCCGTATCTCATGGTCTTCATCATCTGCAGTTAGACTTTCCCAAGTGTTCTTGATCTACACCTTTTCTATTTTTCTGAAAACCTGTAACTTCATTCTTGACTTTAACAAAACAACCACTCAAAGTTCCACTTACTAGCGTGTTCCTGAGCTTTCGTCCGTCTTCTTTAACAGAAATTATCAGTTATTATCAGTTATCAGGCTCAACTGGCATTTCACCAAATAACTTTGGTTTTACAGAGTGATATTAGTACTTTTACTGAAAGAAAGTATTTTTACAGTATGGTTTCAGAATATGTGTTGCTTGTAAACAGGGATATTAGTGAGTATTTATTTATTAGGAATAGCAGAATATATTTATATAAATATTTATATTCTCATGTGTGTATATATATATATATATATATATATATATATATATGCATGTAAACGTCTTCCAGTGAAGAATCATGAGAACAAAAGTCAGCCAAATCTCCGGCTCCTAATTGATCTCCTAATCCTTGGCGGCCCCTCAGATGCACAGATTATCCTCAAAGAGCCGCTGAGTGCTTCCTTTCTGCTCTGAGCGCTCAACCTGCAAGCCGCTCATGAGTGAACGTTTTGGGGCGACGTCACCCTGCAGGAGCAGCTCTTTGTGCCGGGCTTTTGGGGCTCTGCAGAGCGTCCTTGTGTCCTTGTGTCTTCGTGTCCTCGTGTCCTCGTGTCCTTGCGTCCTTGCGTCCTCCTTGCCGCCCCCATTGCGTCCTCCTTGCCGCGCCCATTGCGTCCTCCTTGCCGCCCCCATTGCGTCCTCCTTGCGTCCTCCTTGCGTCCTCCTTGCATCCTCCTTGCGTCCTCCTTGCATCCTCCTTGCGTCCTCCTTGCGCCCTCCTTGCATCCCCATCCTGTCTCCTTGCGTCCTCATCACGTCCTTGTGTCCCAGTGTCCTTGCGTCCCAGTGTCCTTGTGTCTTTGTGTCCTTGTGTCCTCCTGGCATCCTTCTTGCGTTCTCATCGCGTCCTTGCGTCCCAGTGTCCTTGCATCCCAGTGTTCTTGCGTCCCAGTGTCCTTGTGTCTTCATGTCCTTGGGTCCTCTTTGTGCCCTCTTTGCGTCCTCCTTGCGTCCTTCTTGCGTCATCCTTGCCTTCTCCTTGTGTCCTCCTTGCCTTCTTCTTGCGTCCTTGTTGCGTCTCCTTGCATCCTCCTCATGTCCATGCGTCCCAGTGTCCTTGTGTCCTTGTGTCCTCGCATCCTCACGTCCTTGTGTCCTCATGTCCGTCTTCATGTGTGACATCATGTCCTCATGTCCATACGTCCTTGTGTCCTCTTGAGTGACATCATGGTACACTCGTCTCGGCCGGCTGGACGCACGTGGCCCTCTCCAGAACCCGTTGACACGGCGACAATGCGACAATGCTCGTCAGGCGGCGGCGCCGAGGCCCCCGGCCGGCTCCACGCCGGGCGAGGGGAGTCACACTCAAGCGATCTGAGAGGAGGGGCCCCTCTTGGAGGTCTGAGAGGAGGAGGAGGTGGGCCCTCTTAGAGGTCTGAGAGGAGGTGGGGCCCTCTTAGAGGTCTGACAGGAGGTAGGCCCTCTTGGAGGTTTAAGAGGAGGTGGGCCCTCTCGGAGGTCTAAGAGGAGGTGGGCCCTCTTAGAGGTCTGAGAGGAGGTGGGCCCCTCTCGGATCCCGTCACATCTGACCGGCCCCCCGGCGGTTCACAGCAGATTATAAAACGTACGATGCGTGAAAGCTTCATTACAGCGCTCGGATAAAACTGTTTGTGACGAACAAAAGACTCAAGAGGCGTTTCAGATGCTCAGCTGGTCTTCTAGTTCCACAACTATTCCTCGTATCCTCGAATCCTCGTATCCTCATATCCTCATATCCTCATGTCCTCATGTCCTCATGTCTAGTTCCACAACGTATCCTCGTATCCTCACATCCTCATGTCCTAATATCCTCATGTCCTCATGTCCTCATGCCCTCATGTCTAGTTCCACAACGCCGAGGAAACACGGAGAGAGACGACTTTCTGAAGGACTTCCAAGTCAAGGCAAGTTTACCCAGAATGCAACAGAAACACAAGCAGGTTCCCTTCAAGAGGACTAAATGGACTAAATGACTAAAGGGACTAAACAACTAAAGGGACAAAATGACTAAATGACTAAGGGACTAAAGGACTAATGGGACAAAATGACTAATGAGACTAAAGGACTAAATGACTAAGGGACTAAATGACTAAAGGACTAAATGACTAATGAGACTAAAGGACTAAAGGACTAAATGACTAAGGGACTAAATGACTAAATGACTAAAAGGACTAAAGCACTAAAGGGACTAAATGACTAAAGGGACTAAATAACTAAAGGACTAAATGGACTAAAGGAGTAAAATGACTAAAGGACAAAAGGGACTAAAGGACTAATGGGACAAAATGACTAATGAGACTAAAGGACTAAATGACTAAGGGACTAAATGACTAAAGGACTAAATGACTAATGAGACTAAAGGACTAAATGACTAAGGGACTAAATGACTAAATGACTAAAAGGACTAAAGCACGAAAGGGACTAAATGACTAAAGGGACTAAATAACTAATGGACTAAATGGACTAAAGGAGTAAAAGGACTAAAGGACAAAAGGGACTAAAGGACTAAATGACTAAGGGACAAAAGGACTAAATGACTAAAGGACTAAAGGACAAAAGGGACTAAAGGACTAAATGACGAAGGGACTAAAGGACTAATGCGACTAAATGACTAAGGGACTAAAGGACTAATGGGACTAAATGACTAAAGGACTAAAGGACAAAAGGGACTAAAGGACAAAAGGGACTAAAGGACTAAAGGGACTAAATGACTAATGAGACTAAAGGACTAAAGGACTAAATGACTAAGGGACAAAAGGACTAAAGGACTAAAGGACAAAAGGGACTAAAGGACTAAATGACTAAGGGACTAAAGGACTAATGGGACTAAATGACTAAGGGACTAAAGGACTAATGGGACTAAATGACTAAAGGACTAAGGGACTAAATGACTAAAGGACTAAAGGGACTAAATGACTAATGAGACTAAAGGACTAAAGGACTAAATGACTAAGGGACTAAAGGGACTAAATGACTAAGGGACTAAAGGGACTACATGACTAAAAGGACTAAAAAGACTAAAGGGACTAAAGGACAAAAGTGACTAAAGTACTAAATGACTAAGGGACTAAGGGACTAAAGGACTAATGGAACTAAATGACTAAAGGACTAAAGGGACTAAATGACTAAAAGGACTAAATGGACTAAATGACTAAAGGGACTAAATGACTAAATGACTAAGGGACTCAAGGATTAAATGACTAAGGGACAAAATGACTTCAGGACCTAAATGACTAAAAAGACTAAATGACTAAAAAGACTAAATGACTAATGGGACTAAATGACTAAAGCGACTAAATGACTAAAGGGACAAAAGGACTAATGGGACTAAATGACTAAAGGACTAAAGGGACTAAATGACTAATGAGACTAAATGACTAAAGGACTAAAGGGACTAAATGACTAAAAGGACTAAAGGGACTAAAGGACTAAAGGACTAAATGACTAAGAGACTAAAGGACTAAATGAGTAAGGGACTAAATGACTATAGGACTAAAGGGACTAAATGACTAAGGGACTAAAGGGATTAAATGACTAAAGGACTAAAGGGACTAAATGACTAAGGGATTAAAGGGACTAAATGACTAAAATGACTAAAGGGACTAAAGGACTAAAGGGACTAAATGACTAAAGGGACTAAGGGACTAAATGACTAAAAGGACTAAAGGACTAAAGGACAAAAGGGACTAAAGGACTAAATGGACTAAATGACTAAAAGGACTAAATGGACTAAATGACTAAAGGGAGTAAATGACTAAATTACTAAGGGACTAAAGGATTAAATGACTAAGGGACAAAATGACTTCAGGAACTAAATGACTAAAAGGACTAAATGACTAATGGGACTAAATGAAGCACTAAAGGGACTAAATGACTAAAGAACTAAAAGGACTAAAGGGACTAAAGGACTAAAGGACTAAATGGACTAAAGGACTAAAAGGACTAAAGGACTAAAGGACTAAATGACTAAGGGACTAAAGGGATTAAATGACTAAAGAGACTAAAGGGACTAAATGACTAAGGGACTAAATGACTAAGGGACTAAAGAACTAAAGGACTAAGGGACTACAGGACTAAAGGGACTAAATGACTAAAGACTAAGGGACTAAGGGACTAAAGAACTAAGGGACTAAAGGACTAACTGACTAAAGGACTAAGGTACTAAAGGGAGTAAATGACTACAGGACTAAGGGACTAAAGAACTAAGGGACTAAAGGACTAACTGACTAAAGGACTAAGGTACTAAAGGGAGTAAATGACTACAGGACTAAGGGACTAAGGGACTAAGGGACTAAAGCACTAAAGGATAAAGGGACCAAGAGACCGAAAGGACCGAAAGGACCTAAAGGACCAAAGGACTAAAGGACTAAAGGATTAAGGAACTAAAGGGATTTATGGTCTGTTTATGTCTCAATCTCTAGCTTCAAGTCTTCTTCAACACAGCAGGACATTCACGAGGCACAAAGACACCGGCAGCCGGTGGCCACTAGAGGGCAGCGACCGGCTGTGGGCCGAAACCAGACCACTACCGTTCTTACTGGGACCAGTTGAACTTGTTCCCCAAGTGCATCTTGGGAGTTCACGTTCAAGAATCTCCCTTCAATGGACCAATTAGCAGAACTTTGAATGTGCTTCCGTTAAAAGTTCTGCTTATTGATCCATTGAAGGGAGATTCTTCTTCAGTGTGTGTGTGTGTGTGTGTGTGTGTGTGTGTGTGTGTGTGTGTGTGTGTGTGTGTGTCACTCACATTAAATATCTAAGAGAAAATTCCTCAAAATGTTCTTCTTTTTTAATTTCACGCCCCTGTACCCAGAAGGGTTTAGAATACAGTTCCCGGGTGACTGATGGAGGCGGGGTCAAAGGTCAGCGGGCGTAACGGAATCTCCCTGTGACCCCGCGGGGGTCAAACCTGAGGAGAGGAGATTTGTTTTGTTCATCGAGAACAAAGAGGACGAACATGTGAATATTATTCCATGAAGTTTTGGCTCCGAGCCCACTGATGAATTATTAATCAGTTTAAACATTAATGCTACATGTCGCTAAGTGTTGAGCCAAGCAGCTCATGCTTTATTATTTTAACATGAGGGTTCTTTAGGGGTCAGAACCAACACGGGTTCCTACAAAGAAAAGATCAGCTTAACCCCAAATAAATATGTATTTAATTTAGGAAACTTTACTCTTTAAACTTAATGAATAAACCTGCAGACAGACCTCATATTTTACTAAACTGTGAGCAGAACTAATTTAAACTAACATAATATATATATATATATTTATATATATATATATATATATATATATATATATATATATATATATATATATATAATATAAATATAATATATATAATATAAATATACATTTGAAGAAGGAAACCATGATTATTATTTTATAAAGCCTCCTCACACTGCAGCTCAATGAATGGCTGAAGCTGCAGTCTCTGGAGCTCTGACTGGCCCCGCCCACGGCCCCGCCCACTGGCCCTGGCCCCGCCCCCTGGCCGTGTTTCAGATCCTCATCATCAGTCCTTTAATCCTTTAGTCATCATCATTATCATCACACCTTCATCAAACCTTCCTTATCATCACACCTTCATTTTCATCACACCTTCATCACCTTCACCTTCGTCACATCTTCATCTCAGCTTCACCTTCATCACACCTTCATCTCACCTTCATCATCATCACACCTTCGTCATCATCAGTAGCCTCAAAGCGCCACACGTTTCTGTTGAAGTTCATTAGTTCTTAAATCTAAAGACATAAACGAGTTGATTCAAATCATTTCATTCTCAGATATTTTCTCTTTGAGGTGAAACCAGAATCCGCTGCTTCGAGACGCTTCCTGACATCTTCGTCTTCGTCAGCTGACAGGATGAGCCTCGACCCATTACCAGTCATTTGTAGAGAGCTTGCGAAGGTCGAAGGTCACGGCGATGACAAACAACCGGCGAGGGAATGGAGAGGCGCTGAGCGGAGGAAGATTTAGAGCTCCGAGCAGAGAGCATGATGGGATCAAGACCCGCTTCAGGACCAGACCGGCTCCTGGATGAAGACCTTCTGCACCGGGGTCCTCCTCTGGGCCACATGACCCCGTCCCGCTCCTCCTCTGCATTCCTGACCCTCAGAGGAATCCCCGTCCAATAAAGAGCGGCAGATGTTCGTGTAACGAGAGCCGGCCGGCCGGCGTCCATCTGGTCGTCTGCTCGCGGCCCGTAATGCGGCGCAGGCCTCTCGGATCAAGACCTTTCCTCCCGGACCCCCTCCGACATCCAGCCCAACTTTTCATTAAACCACCGGTGCGGCCCAAGAGCTCCAAGGAGCTCGGCGCCGTCGGCCGGGCTCGGCGCCGGCGCCGATCGGGCTTCGACCTGAGCACCTGCTTGAGGAAATGAGGCGACGAGCTCAGAGACGTAGGGAGCAGCTTCAGGGTGGAAGGCCCTGGTCTCAACATCAAGAACCACGTCTGCCTGGTCTCTGAGTCCAGAGCCGCTCCACAACGCCATGGGATCAACTCCCCCACCGAGTTTACTGGAAACCAGAGCGGCAGTTTCTCTGTAATCTGTAAAGAATTCAAGCAGGAAATACCCAAAGAATTCGTCTTCTTTATTCTTTATTCCACCTCTGAAACATTCATAATCAATACAGAACTAATACTGACTCTCCATGCGGTGAAACTTTATTTAAAATGTGCATTTCTAATGTAAACCAAGGTGAAACCGTTAAAGCGGTTCAGGATCCGGTT
Organism: Taurulus bubalis; assembly: GCF_910589615.1. Classification (NCBI taxonomy): domain Eukaryota; kingdom Metazoa; phylum Chordata; class Actinopteri; order Perciformes; family Cottidae; genus Taurulus; species Taurulus bubalis. The sequence continues at coordinate 1,253,258 of NC_136609.1, read as the reverse complement.
CTATCCCCTCAGGACAAAATCTCCGACACACAACTCAAAGTTTACGATAGATTTCTATCGAGCGTTCCCGCTCCCCTGAGGACGAACCCTCCCAGTTTATGAATGGCTCTGGGTGCAGGTGTAGGAGTGAGTGTGTGCGTGGATCTGAAGGTCAGCAGGTGTGCTCTGTGCTTCCTCTCCCCTCCTCTTCCTCCTCTTCCTCCTCTGTTCCCACGCCGCTGGCTGATGAATCACAGTCAAGAGGTCACTTTGAACTCCGGCCCGCTCGCTCAGACGGATCATCCGATGACAGGCGGCGCTCCGGAGCGTCTGCGACACGGCGGTCCGACATGTCATCGACGTCCGGCCGCCTCGGAGCGTCCTCATTGGTGCTCTGAGCGCGGGGGGAAAGGTCACAGCGGAGAGATATGCTGCTGTTTGACCTTATCTCAGGCGGAGCGGTGCGCCGTATGAAAGGTGCAGAGATGAAAGCGCCCCCACACCTCAAAGAGGGCATCACAACCTACACACCACAGTACACTATATACCAACTACACACCACAGTACACTATATCTTATATACCAACATACACACCACAACAATCTTCAAAGAACGATGGGACATGGAGTTCACGATCAAATGACAGAACTTCATCATTACAAAACGATGCAATAAATCTAGCTGTCGCGTCGTTTCCTTCTTTGTTCCACAGTGAAATATCTCATCAATCATTTGATGGATTGCCACGATATTCAGTCCTGACCGCCAAGATCCACAATGAGGATGAAATATCTCATCAACTGCTGGTTGGTTTGTTACTTTACGTTGTTACGTAAATTGATACATTGCATTATTAAATTTTTGCGCTACGTTGTTCTGCTACTCTTCTACGTTGTTCTGCTACGTTGTTCTGCTACGTTGTTCTGCTACGTTGTTCTGCTACTCTTCTACGTTGTTCTGCTACGTTGTTCTGCTACGTTGTTCTGCTACGTTGTTCTGCTACCTTGTTCTGCTACGTTGTTCTGCTACTCTGCTACATTGTTCTGCTACATTGTTCTGCTACGTTGTTCTGCTACGTTGTTCTGCTACTCTGCTACATTGTTCTGCTACGTTGTTCTGCTACATTGTTCTGCTACGTTGTTCTGCTACGTTGTTCTGCTACTCTGCTACATTGTTCTGCTACGTTGTTCTGCTACGTTGTTCTGCTACTCTGCTACATTGTTCTGCTACGTTGTTCTGCTACGTTATTCTGCTACTCTGCTACGTTGTTCCGCTACGTTGTTCCGCTACGTTGTTCCGCTACGTTATTCCGCTACGTTATTCCGCTACGTTATTCCGCTACATTATTCCGCTATGTTGTTGCACTACAATTTTGCGCTCTATTGTTCTGCTACGTTGTTGCGGTACCTTGTTGTGCTACGTTGTTGTGCTACGTTGCTGCGCTACGTTGTTACATTATATTGTTAATATAAATTGTTACGTTATATTGTTGCGTTATGTTGTCACGTCGTTACGTTTTATTGTTACGTTATGTTGTCACGTCGTTACGTTATATTGTTACGCTACATTGTTGTGCTACAATGTTGCGCTACATTGTTGAGCGACAATGTTGCGCTACATTGTTGAGCGACAATGTTGCGCTACATTGTTGAGCGACAATGTTGCGCTACAATGTTGCGCTACAATGTTGCGCTACAATGTTGCGCTACAATGTTGCTATAGCTATGAACAGCCTGCATCATCAAGTCAAACACTTCGTGTTTTGCTTTACAGCCTCAGCTGTTCTCTGTGTTTATGGCTAGTTAGCAAATGTTAGCATGCTAACAGGCTAAACTGAGATGGTGAACATCCTGAAATGTGACTTTTCTTAAAGAACAGGTGCTTAGTGAACTAAACCTTAGCTCTGGGCTGGTAAACAGGAAGCTTCCCGTTGTTCCATGAGATAACTGAGACCAGTCTGTAGCACAGCTGTGGCTCCATTGTTTCAGCTCGGCTGCAGTCTGTTTGCAGGGCAGCGTGACCTCGGCTGGGAGAGCAGATCACCTCCATGTGATCAACAACGGACCGGTTCTCATCCGTGTGAACGAGCGTTCAGCTGAAGCAGAGCGAGGAGGGTCTGTGATCCAGAGTCCTGAACCTGGAGGAGGATCAGAGCCGGCTCCAGGTCCACAGTGGAGGTCCAGCGAGAGGAGGAAGGGGCATATTGATCTGCTTATTCTCACCGAACCAGAATCCTTCAATAAAGACTTCAATAAATCCAAAAAGACCTTGGTGGTCTTCCTAAATAGTTAAAAAGTTCACAAGGTCAAAGGTCACCGGAGCAGAATCAAATCTTTTGCTCAGAAATTCTCTTTTCTGCGTCTCAGTGAAAACATGAACGCTGAAGGAAACACGACGACCCAACAGGTAACAGCTTTACGACGGTCCTCCTCAAGTCCACGTCCAAGGTGTGTGTGTGTGTGTGTGTGTGTGTGCGTGTGAGAGGGTAACCTGAGAGGACTGACCCCGTGTGGAAGGGGGACATCAGATCAGATCTCTGGACCTCTTCCCACCTCCACCTGACCTCCGACCTCGCGGCCGCTCCTCATGCGCTTCATGTCTGAGCGAGTGTGTGTGTGTGTGTGTGTGTGTGTGCATCAGATAAGAGAGTGTGTGTGTGTGTGTGCGTGTGTGTGTGTGTGTGTGTGTATGTGTGTGTGTGTGTGTGCAGACGTCCACCTCGTGGGGTAGGGAGAGGAAAAGTCCCACAAAAGTATTTTCAAAATAAAGGTCCGTCTTCACAGTAAAATGCTTATTCAACACGTTCTGAGCCATGGAGGGTTCCTACCCACGACCCTCCTCCTCTCTTCCTCTCCTCTCTTCCTCTCCTCCTCCTCTCCTCCTCCTCTCTTCCTCTCCCCTCCTCCTCCTCCTCTCCTCCTCTCCTCCTCTTCTCCTCCTCCTCCTCCTCCTCTCTTCCTCTCCTCCTCCTCCTCCTCTCTTCCTCTCCTCCTCCTCCTCCTCTCTTCTTTTCCTCCTCCTCCTCTCTTCCTCTCCTCCTCCTCTCCTCCTCTCCTCCTCTCCTCCTCCTCCTCCTCTCTTCCTCTCCCCTCCTCCTCCTCTCTTCCTCTCCTCCTCTGCTCCTCCTCTCCTCTTTCTCCTCCTCTCCTCCTCCTCTCCTCTCCTCTCCTCTCCTCCTCCTCTCCTCCTCCTCACTTCCCCTCCTCCTCTCTTCCTCTCCTCCTCCAACAAACCTCTCATCCTCCCCTCCTCCTCCTCCTCCTCCTCCTCTCTTTCTCCTCTCCTCCTCCTCCTCCTCTCCTCCTCCTCTGGCAGAGCCTCAGAGCAGCTGTCAGCATGTTGACGCTCACATTCCAAATGTTTTACTCTGAAAGGGAAACAAGTCTCTGAATGATGAGGTGATGAAGACATGAGGCACTCAGAGGAGGAGAGGAATGTCAAGCACCTCCTGCCTCAGAGGCTGAGACACCAGGATGTAAACATGGAGGACTGGAGGAGAGGAGGAGGAGGAGGAGGAGGTGGAGGAGGAAGAGGAGGAGGAGGAGGAGGAGGAGAAGAGGAGGAGGAGAAGGAGGAGGAGGAGAAGGAGGAGGAGGAGGAGGAGGAGGAGAGGAGGAAGGAGGAGGAGGAGGAGGAGGAGGAGGAGAGGAGGAAGGAGGAGGAGGAGGAGGAGGAGGAGGAGGTGGAGGAGGAAGAGGAGGAGGAGGAGGAGGAGGAGAAGAGGAGGAGGAGAAGGAGGAGGAGGAGAAGGAGGAGGAGGAGGAGGAGGAGGAGAGGAGGAAGGAGGAGGAGGAGGAGGAGGAGGAGGAGAGGAGGAAGGAGGAGGAGGAGGAGGAGGAGGAGGAGGAGGAAGACAGGAGCAAGACAGGAGGACTCCTCCTCTTCCTCTCCTCCTCCTCCTCCTCCTCCTCCTCCTCCTCCTCTTTCTCAGAGGGACCGGATCCCAGAGGGTCATGGATCACCTCCTCTGGGATCTGACCCAAACCCTCCTGAGGAGAGCGGCTCATCTCGAGGAAACAGTTTCATATTAATCACAATGCCTTATGGAGTTATGATACCTTCACTTTCTTTACAGGTTTAGAGTTTAACAAATAAATCAGAAGAAGAGAAAACGTTCTCCTCACCTCATGAACATGAAACAGTTTTATCTGAGGTTATGATGACGTCATGGTTATGATCATCAGAGCCTAGCAATAACCTTTCTCTTTGATGTGCAAACAAAACACTTTTACGTCAATAAAAACTTAATAATAATGTCTAATATGCAGCAAACTGCTTATTAAACATTAAAGCATACAAATATGACATACATGGTCCTAAATAAAGCAGAATAAAGAATAAAGCAGAATAAAGAATAAAGCAGAATAAAGAATCAAGTAGAATAAAGAATAAAGCAGAATAAAGTAGAATAGAGAATAAAGCAGAATAAAGAATCAAGTAGAATAAAGAATAAAGCAGAATAAAGTAGAATAAAGAATAAAGCAGAATAAAGCAGAATAAAGAATAAAGCAGAATAAAGCAGAATAAAGAATCAAACAGAATAAAGTAGAATAAAGAATAAAGCAGAATAAATAATCAAGCAGAATAAAGAATCAAGCAGAATAAAGCAGAATAAAGAATCAAACAGAATAAAGTAGAATAAAGAATAAAGCAGAATAAAGAATCAAGTAGAATAAAGAATAAAGCAGAATAAAGTAGAATAAAGAATAAAGCAGAATAAAGCAGAATAAAGAATAAAGCAGAATAAAGCAGAATAAAGAATCAAACAGAATAAAGTAGAATAAAGAATAAAGCAGAATAAAGAATCAAGTAGAATAAAGAATAAAGCAGAATAAAGTAGAATAATGAATAAAGCAGAATAAAGCAGAATAAAGAATCAAGCAGAATAAAGCAGAATAAATAATCAAGCAGAATAATGAATAAAGCAGAATAAAGCAGAATAAAGAATCAAGCAGAATAAAGCAGAAAAAAGAATCAAGCAGAATAATGAATAAAGCAGAATAAAGAATCAAGCAGAATAAAGAAGAATAAAGCAGAATAAAGCAGAATAAAGAATCAAGCAGAATAAATAATAAAGCAGAATAAAGAATCAAGCAGAATAAAGCAGAATAAAGCAGAATAAAGAATAAAGCAGAATAAAGCAGAATAAAGAATCAAGCAGAATAAAGAATAAAGCAGAATAAAGAATCAAGCAGAATAAAGAATCAAGCAGAATAAAGCAGAATAAAGAATAAAGCAGAATAAAGAATCAAGCAGAATAAAGAATAAAGCAAAATAAAGAATCAAGCAGAATAAAGAATAAAGCAGAATAAAGAATTAAGCAGAATAAAGAATAAAGCAGAATAAAGCAGAATAAAGAATCAAGCAGAATAAAGAATACAGCAGAATAAAGAATCAAGCAGAATAAAGCAGAATAAAGAATCAAACAGAATAAAGTAGAATAAAGAATAAAGCAGAATAAAGAATCAAGCAGAATAATGAATAAAGCAGAATAAAGCAGAATAAAGAATCAAGCAGAATAAAGCAGAATAAAGAATAAAGCAGAATAAAGAATAAAGCAGAATAAAGAATCAAGCAGAATAAAGAATCAAGCAGAATAATGAATAAAGCAGAATAAAGAATAAAGCAGAATAAAGTAGAATAAAGAATAAAGCAGAATAAAGTAGAATAAAGAATAAAGTAGAATAAAGCAGAATAAAGAATAAAGTAGAAAAAAAAAAAAGCAGAATAAAGAATCAAGCAGAATAAAGCAGAATAAAGAATCAAGCAGAAAAGGTAGAATAAAGAATCAAGCAGAATAAAGCAGAATAAAGAATAAAGCAGAATAAAGCAGAATAAAGCAGAATAAAGAATAAAGCAGAATAAAGAATAAAGCAGCAGCGCTGTGCTTCCTCTTATTTTACTGATTATGATATTTGACTTTTCTCTTCACTCAAATAAAGGAAACAAACAAAAGATCAACGGAAAAGAAGAAAAATACATTTTTAAAAGCTGATTTTAATCAACACAAACAAGGCGGGTGATAATAAGGTAAGGAGGGAGGAGGAAAGGAGGGAGGGAGCAAGGAGGGAGGGAGCAGGCTTTTCCTTTGATGAATTCGTCCAGAGGTCAAGTTCACGAGGTTGGCGTGCGTAGAAATCCTCGAGGCTTATCTCTAAAGAGTCCAGAGACAATGCAGATAGAGGAGGGGGGGGGTCCATCTGGTCCGGGGGGGGGGGTCCATCTGGTCTGGGGGGGGGGGGGGGGTAGATGGTTTATCTTAAATAAACAAACCAATATGAATCCTTGTTTCCTCACATTAAAGCTTTTAGTCTCGTCAGATGTTGCTCAACACGCTTGTTCCTCCTGTCTGTCTCTTTGCAGCAGTTTGTCTCTTTGCAGCAGTTTGTCTCTTTGCAGCTGCAGTTTGTCTCTTTGCAGCAGTTTGTCTCTTTGCAGCAGTTTGTCTCTTTGCAGCAGTTTGTCTCTTTGCAGCAGCAGTTTGTCTCTTTGCAGCAGTTTGTCTCTTTGCAGCAGTTTGTCTCTTTGCAGCTGCAGTTTGTCTCTTTGCAGCAGCAGTTTGTCTCTATGCAGCTGCTCTGCGTATTTATTTCGGCCTCAGTTTGTAAAATGACTGAAATCCCCTTCATGTCCAGTCAGAAGTTTCGGTACCGGTTCTGAACCCAAGCCGTCCTGTCAGCGTATCCGGTTTGGGGTTCAGGTTTGTTCTGGTTGCATGGGTCTCAGACATGGATCAAATGAACCAGGACGGGTTCAGCTGGACCCGGTTGTTCAGGACTCTGGTTCTCCAGAGGAGAGACGAGCTGTTTGCATGTGAGGTTGTTGGTTCTTCCTCGTGGTCGAGAGGCTGAGGGAACATGACAGGAGCAGATGAGGCTTTCCTGTGGAGGAGGCCAGCTGGGAGGCGGCTTCATCTCGACGTGCTGCAGACAGATTGATCTCGTCCATCACGGCGTCCGGGCCTGTCGGCCTCTCGCCGAAGGAAATTGATCTCAGCTTTGAGTGAACGGCTTTTAACAGCCGATCACCTCCGGGGGTTGAATTATGACGCTTTAAACGGGTTATTTAGGGAAGATCTTTCTTCCTCCACACGTTTGATTTATTGACTTCATCAAAGCTGCAGAACATCTGATTCAAAAGTCCCAAAGATGTCTAATGCATCACCCTAACCCCCTAACCCTTATGAGGCTTCAGACTTTAATGTTTCACTCAGTGTGAGTTTGATCCGAGAGACTCTGAGCTCCATCCCTCTTACGAACCACTTCTGAACCCACCTGGCAGGTGTTTCCTCGTGTTGGAGGTCAGAAGGTCAGGGACGTGTTTCTGCTCTCATTCAAGATGCCTTCAAGGATCATCTTTTCCTGTAAAGACGGTACTTTGATTTGAAAAGACTGTGTTCAGTGTGTTGCTGAACATTTGCAGGAAAACGCACAAAACTTTTGTTGAGATATTATATGAACCTGGAAGGTTTTAAACGTGTTTTAATCTTTGCTCTAAAGTCCCTCTGAAATGACCCGATGGCTGTAGAATGAAGCCCGGCTCCAGATTGTTGGTTTCCTGTTCCATCTTGAAGGCATCAAGTAATCATCCTTTCTGGGACAGTTGGGGTTCAAACGGCTCCTCGTCGGTCGGATGTTGAACACGTGATGTGTGAACGCGTTGGGCTCGTCTGTCCGTCAGATGGTTCGCGGCTCTTTGTGTTGGAGGAGCAGAGAAGCAGAACGGAGAGGAAAAGGTTCCATCCCTTTGTGTTCTGCGGCTGCAGAGACACATGTGCTCCCACAGAGAGCCGTTTGATGGTGACGGGGGCGAAGCGGGCTCCGAACATGTGGCGAGCCGGCGGTCTGAACTCTGCCTGAACCGCCCGCTCAGCCGCCGCGGCTCTGCATGGGAACCATTAGCCGTGTTCACGCCGGTGTTTACAGCGCTGGCGTGCCGCTCCACGCCGCGGCGCTGAAGGAAGTCGTGTCTGAACACGGAGAACACAAGACTTCAAAGAGACCAGCGCTGGACTTGTTTACTGGAGGAGGTTCTCATGGACTCTGGGGGGCTGGGGAGTCCTCATGTGCAGAGTGATGGAGACCTGGAGGCCTGGAGACGTAAAGACCTGGAGACATGAAGACATAGAGACCTAAAGACATGAGGACCTGAAGACCTAAAGACATGAGGACCTAAATACACAAATATCTAAAGACTTGAAGACCTGGAGACATGAAGACATGAAGACCTGGAGACATGAAGACATGGAGACCTGGAGGCCTGGAGACGTGAAGACCTGGAGACATGAAGACCTGGAGACATGAAGACATGGAGACATGAAGACCTGGAGACATGAAGACATGGAGACATGAAGACCTGGAGACCTGGAGACCTGAAGACATGGAGACATGAAGACCTGGAGACATGAAGACATGAAGTCATGAAGACCTGGAGACATGAAGACATGAAGTCATGAAGACCTGGAGACATGAAGACATGGAGACATGAAGACCTGGAGACATGAAGACCTGGAGACATGAAGACATGGAGACATGAAGACCTGGAGACATGAAGACCTGGAGACATGGAGACATGAAGACCTGGAGACATGAAGACCTGGAGACATGGAGACATGAAGACCTGGAGACATGAAGACCTGGAGACATGAAGACATGGAGACATGAAGACCTGGAGACCTGGAGACATGAAGACATGGAGACATGAAGACCTGGAGACATGAAGACCTGGAGACATGAAGACATGGAGACATGAAGACCTGGAGACATGAAGACCTGGAGACATGAAGACATGGAGACATGAAGACCTGGAGACCTGGAGACCTGAAGACATGGAGACATGAAGACCTGGAGACATGAAGACATGGAGACATGAAGACCTGGAGACATGAAGACATGAAGTCATGAAGACCTGGAGACCTGAAAAGACTGAGCAAGTGTTTCCTCCTCTTGTTTTCAGTCTAATGGATTCTCTCTGATCAGCCGATGAATCGTTTAATCCAACATTACAGGAGCCACCTGTGGTTCCTTTGCATGAACCTGCAGTCACAGTGACCCCTGACCCCTGACCTGACCCCTAGACCCCTAGACCCCTAGACCATGATGCAGCGTGGCTGCTGGGTTTCTGCAGCTCTGTGCTCAGCGTCCTGGCGAGCAGACAGCTGGCACGTCTGATCCCTTCAGATTGGTTTTAACGCCACAGATAAAGCTGATTAGCACCAGTAACGGCACCAGTACACCAGTAACCACACCAGTACACCAGTAACAGGCCGGTTCATGAGCATCCAGGGCACTGACTGCATGTGAGTACAGAAGTGTTCCCAGTGGCAGTTGGAGTCAGGTGGAGGTCAGAGGAGACGCTGCAGTAACTTACATTCATTCAGGAGGAGCTCTTAAAAGGAGAGCAGGAGGGCTTCAAGGGAGGTCAGGGGTCAGGAGAACCACTGGGGGTCACATGGAGGTCCTTCAGGGTCTCTTCATCACTTTGGTTCTGCAGCTTTCTATCTCCGTCTTTGAGGAGAGACCGGTTCAGTTTGGCTCCAACGTTCAGATTAAAAATCCATGATTCTCTCTCTCTCTCTCTCTCTCTCTCTCTCTCTCTCTCTTTCTCTCATTCAGTGATTCATGTCCACTTTTCCCAGCAAGGTAACGATGACATCATCCCTGACTCGCTCACCCAAGTCCTACATCCTGCCCCTCGGCATTATGGGATATTCTTGGGCCTGACCGAGGAGAGCAGGAAGTGAACGTGTCACGGAGACGAATCAGGCGACAGAAAGCGCTGCTGTTCAAACATTTAAAGGACTGAACTAAATGGACATGAAATGGAAAGCTGCAGGGTGATAATGAGGAGCCGTCTGAATTGAAGGGTTGTTAGTTTGATCCCCGCTCCAGGAATCTGTGAAGCTTCCTGCAGGTTCTGGCTCAGACGTCCACGTTGTCTCCTCTGAGCGGCTTTATTCTGACTGATGTGAGAGAGTGTTGTTGTAAAGGATTTAGAGTCTGGAATGTCCCGACATCCATGAACGCATCGCTTGGGACATCAGAGGTCACCCTGAAGAAAGATAACTCAGCGCCTCGGAAGAGCCTTTTAATTCTGGAGATGCTTTAAATGTAGCTGTCAGCTTTAATAGAGGGTGGTTTTCATAAAGGTCTTCCGGTGGTCTGCGGTCTTGTTTGGCTCAAAGAGGCCGACATGAAGGAGCGTCTCCGTGACAGGAAGCAGCCGCAGAAGCCCAAATAAGAGCTGAGCAGTTCAAGACGGACGCCTTTTGAAGTGCACGGCGGTTTCAAAGTGGCGTTTTAATCCCGCGGTCGTGTGTTCGCGTCCCAGCCACATGTGTTTTGACAGCGATCGCATTTCAGGGTTGGCCGTGTTTGACATCCACAGAGGTTCCTAATCTGCTTTGGAAGAAAAAGAAACAACCCTCCACACAACAGAAGGAATATCGCCTGAGAAATTCCCGGCCGATCGGAATATTGGACGGCGGTCGCGCTCCCTGACCCTGTGTCGTGTTTCCTTCAGAAAGGCCTCCAGAAAGAAAGTTTGTGCTCCGAGCGAACGGAGAGAAAAGGCCGGGATCCGGTGTCTTCACTTAAAAGGTGAAAATCAACCTCTGGGCCTCCGACAGAGCCCTCCATTGTGCGGCGCTTTACAAAAGCCGCCTTGCCTAAGATAGAGTTTAAAGCAGCCGGGCCGGGTCCAGTTCCCATGTCTCCGCACCGCCGCTGCCAACTTTTCAATTGTGTTTCACGTCGGTTTTTCACGACGGAACAAAGCCGGCTACAGTTGAACCGCAGGTTAAGAAGAGAGCGGAAGAGATGTACAGTGAGATACGCATTCTTCAGGCCATGAAAGTAATCGCAGATCAAAAGCCGCACAAAAGTGACACCGTCTGCCCGGTGACGTGGAACCGCAGGGATGGAACCAAAGAGATGAACCAGAAAAGACTCAAACCATGCAACCATTAAATATGCATTTCTTCTAATGGACCCTGCTTCACTTCCTGCAGCAACAGTCGAAGGTTTACCTCCTCAAACCAGGTTAACACTTTAACTGAGATGAGTCTGTGTTCAATTCCCGCTTCAGTTTCAGTCCCTGAAACTTTATTCCTGCAACTGTCAAAGCTTCATTTAGCTAATGTTCCATGTTTCTATTCTTTCAACAGTCGAGTGTTCGATTCCTTCAAACATTTCAAAAGAATTCTCAGTTTGAGTTTGTGCAACAATCCAAAAGGATCTCTCACTTCCTGCAGGTTCTAATGTCTGATGACATCATGAAGGTCTGATGACATCATGAAGGTCTGATGACATCGTGAAGGTCTGATGACATCATGAAGGTCTGATGACATCATGAAGGTCTGATGACATCATGAAGGTCTGATGACATCGTGAAGGTCTGATGACATCATGAAGGTCTGATGACATCATGAAGGTCTGATGACATCGTAAAGGTCTGATGACATCATGAAGGTCTGATGACATCATGAAGGTCTGATGACATCGTGAAGGTCTGATGACATCATGAAGGTCTGATGACATCATGAAGGTCTGATGACATCGTAAAGGTCTGATGACATCATGAAGGTCTGATGACATCATGAAGGTCTGATGACATCGTGAAGGTCTGATGACATCATGAAGGTCTGATGACATCGTAAAGGTCTGATGACATCATGAAGGTCTGATGACATCATGAAGGTCTGATGACATCGTGAAGGTCTGATGACATCATGAAGGTCTGATGACATCATGAAGGTCTGATGACATCGTAAAGGTCTGATGACATCATGAAGGTCTGATGACATCATGAAGGTCTGATGACATCGTGAAGGTCTGATGACATCATGAAGGTCTGATGACATCGTGAAGGTCTGATGACATCATGAAGGTCTAAAGCTTCATAAAAGGCGGAAGATGAGACCTGAGCATCAGAACGTGTTGATGTTGAATGCGTTGTTTTCCCCATGGGGTCTGGTGCGGGCAGACTAATGCTATGCTAATGCTACTCAGGACTTACGTGGTCCTGATGAATGGGTGAATGCTTTGATTAGATTTGAATGGCTTAATGTCGTCGCTATTAATCTGGTAAGAAGCGTCTGATTTGATCAGCAGGACCGCCTGCCTTTAATTAATCCCCGGGTGGCGTCACTCGGCCATATGACTGCAGGACCCCCGCGGGGCGCCGGGCGGCCCACTCCGAGTCGGGAGCCTCGGGTTGAGGCCTGAGCATTTATCTGAGCCGGCGCATTAACCGCAGGAGGGATTATCCATTCTTATGCTTTCACATGTGACAACAACAACAACAACAAACAAACAAACAAACAAACAAACACTGCAGACTCCATAATATCTGACGTCGTCACTTTGGATTAAAGTCATGACCTCAGCTTCACATCGGACAATTAAATCATAAATGTGAATTCAAATCTTTTTCAGGAGTTGAAGGAGAACAGGAGGATAAAAGTTAAATGAAGAAGAGGAGGATGAAGAGAGAGGAGACTAGTTAAAGGAGGAGGAAAGGAGAGAGGAGACTAATTAAAGGAGAAGGAAAGGAGAGAGGAGACTAGTTAAAGGAGAAGGAAAGGAGAGAGGAGACGAGTTAAAGGAGGAGAAGGAAAGGAGAGAGGAGACTAGTTAAAGGAGGAGGAAAGGAGAGAGGAGACTAATTAAAGGAGGAGAAGGAAAGGAGAGAGGAGACTAGTTAAAGGAGAAGGAAAGGAGAGAGGAGACGAGTTAAAGGAGGAGGAGGAAAGGAGAGAGGAGACGAGTTAAAGGAGGAGGAAAGGAGAGAGGAGACGAGTTAAAGGAGAAGGAAAGGAGAGAGGAGACGAGTTAAAGGAGGAGGAGGAAAGGAGAGAGGAGACGAGTTAAAGGAGAAGGAGGAAAGGAGAGAGGAGACGAGTTAAAGGAGGAGGAGGAAAGGAGAGAGGAGACGAGTTAAAGGAGGAGGAAAGGAGAGAGGATACGAGTTAAAGGAGAAGGAAAGGAGAGAGGAGACGAGTTAAAGGAGGAGGAAAGGAGAGAGGAGACGAGTTAAAGGAGGAGGAGGAAAGGAGGAGGAGACGAGTTAAAGGAGAAGGAAAGGAGAGAGGAGACGAGTTAAAGGAGGAGGAGGAAAGGAGAGAGGAGACGAGTTAAAGGAGAAGGAAAGGAGAGAGGAGACGAGTTAAAGGAGGAGGAGGAAAGGAGAGAGGAGACGAGTTAAAGGAGAAGGAAAGGAGAGAGGAGACGAGTTAAAGGAGGAGGAAAGGAGAGAGGAGACGAGTTAAAGGAGGAGGAGGAAAGGAGAGAGGAGACGAGTTAAAGGAGGAGGAAAGGAGAGAGGAGACGAGTTAAAGGAGGAGGAGGAAAGGAGAGAGGAGACGAGTTAAAGGAGAAGGAGGAAAGGAGAGAGGAGACGAGTTAAAGGAGAAGGAGGAAAGGAGAGAGGAGACGAGTTAAAGGAGAAGGAAAGGAGAGAGGAGACGAGTTAAAGGAGGAGGAGGAAAGGAGAGAGGAGACGAGTTAAAGGAGGAGGAAAGGAGAGAGGAGACGAGTTAAAGGAGGAGGAGGAAAGGAGAGAGGAGACGAGTTAAAGGAGAAGGAAAGGAGAGAGGAGACGAGTTAAAGGAGAAGGAGGAAAGGAGAGAGGAGACGAGTTAAAGGAGAAGGAGGAAAGGAGAGAGGAGACGAGTTAAAGGAGGAGGAAAGGAGAGAGGAGACGAGTTAAAGGAGGAGGAGGAAAGGAGAGAGGAGACGAGTTAAAGGAGAAGGAGGAAAGGAGAGAGGAGACGAGTTAAAGGAGAAGGAAAGGAGAGAGGAGACGAGTTAAAGGAGGAGGAAAGGAGAGAGGAGACGAGTTAAAGGAGGAGGAGGAAAGGAGAGAGGAGACGAGTTAAAGGAGGAGGAAAGGAGAGAGGAGACGAGTTAAAGGAGGAGGAGGAAAGGAGAGAGGAGACGAGTTAAAGGAGAAGGAGGAAAGGAGAGAGGAGACGAGTTAAAGGAGAAGGAGGAAAGGAGAGAGGAGACGAGTTAAAGGAGAAGGAAAGGAGAGAGGAGACGAGTTAAAGGAGGAGGAGGAAAGGAGAGAGGAGACGAGTTAAAGGAGAAGGAGGAAAGGAGAGAGGAGACGAGTTAAAGGAGGAGGAAAGGAGAGAGGAGACGAGTTAAAGGAGGAGGAGGAAAGGAGAGAGGAGACGAGTTAAAGGAGAAGGAGGAAAGGAGAGAGGAGACGAGTTAAAGGAGAAGGAAAGGAGAGAGGAGACGAGTTAAAGGAGGAGGAGGAAAGGAGAGAGGAGACGAGTTAAAGGAGGAGGAAAGGAGAGAGGAGACGAGTTAAAGGAGAAGGAAAGGAGAGAGGAGACGAGTTAAAGGAGGAGGAGGAAAGGAGAGAGGAGACGAGTTAAAGGAGAAGGAAAGGAGAGAGGAGACGAGTTAAAGGAGGAGGAAAGGAGAGAGGAGACGAGTTAAAGGAGGAGGAAAGGAGAGAGGAGACTAGTTAAAAGAGGAGGAAAGGAGAGAGGAGACGAGTTAAAGGAGGAGGAAAGGAGAGAGGAGACGAGTTAAAGGAGAATGAGGAAAGGAGAGAGGAGACGAGTTAAAGGAGAAGGAAAGGAGAGAGGAGACGAGTTAAAGGAGGAGGAGGAAAGGAGAGAGGAGACGAGTTAAAGGAGAAGGAGGAAAGGAGAGAGGAGACGAGTTAAAGGAGAAGGAGGAAAGGAGAGAGGAGACGAGATAAAGGAGAAGGAAAGGAGAGAGGAGACGAGTTAAAGGAGGAGGAGGAAAGGAGAGAGGAGACGAGTTAAAGGAGAAGGAAAGGAGAGAGGAGACGAGTTAAAGGAGAAGGAGGAAAGGAGAGAGGAGACGAGTTAAAGGAGAAGGAGGAAAGGAGAGAGGAGACGAGTTAAAGGAGAAGGAAAGGAGAGAGGAGACGAGTTAAAGGAGGAGGAGGAAAGGAGAGAGGAGACGAGTTAAAGGAGGAGGAAAGGAGAGAGGAGACGAGTTAAAGGAGGAGGAAAGGAGAGAGGAGACGAGTTAAAGGAGGAGGAGGAAAGGAGAGAGGAGACGAGTTAAAGGAGAAGGAAAGGAGAGAGGAGACGAGTTAAAGGAGGAGGAGGAAAGGAGAGAGGAGACGAGTTAAAGGAGGAGGAAAGGAGAGAGGAGACGAGTTAAAGGAGAAGGAAAGGAGAGAGGAGACGAGTTAAAGGAGGAGGAGGAAAGGAGAGAGGAGACGAGTTAAAGGAGAAGGAAAGGAGAGAGGAGACGAGTTAAAGGAGAAGGAAAGGAGAGAGGAGACGAGTTAAAGGAGGAGGAGGAAAGGAGAGAGGAGACGAGTTAAAGGAGGAGGAGGAAAGGAGAGAGGAGACAAGTTAAAGGAGGAGGAAAGGAGAGAGGAGACGAGTTAAAGGAGGAGGAGGAAAGGAGAGAGGAGACGAGTTAAAGGAGGAGGAAAGGAGAGAGGAGACGAGTTAAAGGAGGAGGAAAGGAGAGAGGAGTTAATCTTGTTAACTCTACTTGTGTTAATTATTGCAGCCTGAAGCTGATCCATGAGGCTGAAAACAAGTCGCTTTACAGGAGATCTTTAACCACATAGCCATGTGATCTGAAGGTCGTAGGTTCGATTCCCACCACATGTCCATGTTTACTCTGTCATCTGAAGGTTGTAGGTTTGATACCCGACCTGTCTGTCCACAGTCCTGATCATTACAAATAAAAATGGAAAACACCTGTTTCCAGATGTGAATCTGAGATTCCGTCCCTTCGGCTGCAGACGCTCCACCTGGTCTCTGATCTCCTCACCTGAATCCAAACGTGTGTGTGTGTGTGTGTGTGTGTGTGTGTGTGTGTGAAACCTCATCCTCTCTTCTAGACAGACGCTACGCATGATGGGATGTTATTTTGACTTCAGCCTGTGAATGAAAACGAGACGCGATCCTTAAGCTCCCGCTCTTCCCCCGCGGCGCCCGGCGTTCCCACCTGGAGAGAACAATATCCTCAGATGGTCTTAGAGCGCATCCCCAAGGCTTTGGCTAACAGATGGTTCCTCAAATCCGCTGGTTTCCTCCCAGCTGGAACATGTGATCCGGCCCCGAAAAGCAGCAAGAGAAGTGTTTTGCTCAGTCGCATCCCAGCGATCACTTCCTCCCCAGACTGCTGTGAGGAGACGAGGAGACGAGGGGAGGAGAGGAGGGGAGGAGGAGAGGAGGAGACGAGGAGAAGAGGAGGAAAGGAAGAGCCCCCCCGAACACGCTATATGGTGCTACATTGGGCTACACATGAAGCATAGACTTCTATACAACCCCTGGTGGTCAGGAGAGAGAATGCAGCTTTAACACATGAAGCATTGACTTCTGGTAAAACTCCAAACACACAGCAGGAAGTGTTGATACTGAACACGTTGCTTTGGTTTTTATTTGTTTCCAACACGACTGCTGGTGTTTCTTGATTATTATGTTCCAGCAGAACAAAAGACTAAAGAATAGCGGATAGAGGATAAAGACTAAAGAATAGAGAATAGAGGATAAAGAGTCCTCTAAGTGGGGCATCGGCCAGCGAGCTCCAACATGTTGCTCTTGGCTTCGTGTCCACGAGGCTGACATTAGTCCGATGGAGTCGTGCTCCTTCTCTTGTGCGGCATCACCCCAAAAGGCTTAAGCTGTCAAAAAACATTATATCTAAAAGCCCAAGTTGGCCTCCGCCGCCGCTGCTTTTTTTTTGGTGAATATCCTCGGCCAGGGAGCGCCGCGCTGGGAGAGCTGGGAGAGCTGGGAGAGCTGGGAGAGCTGGGAGAGCTGGGAGAGCTGGGAGAGCATGCGCCAGTAATTAGATGCAGCTTATTGTCCACACCGGGTCAGTGGAGTGAGATTTAGGGGCTTTACTGCTGCTTGAGCGCTCCGATTCACCGCTGACGCTGATAGGAACACAGCAGGGTGCCACTCCAATGACGTGTGTGTGTGTGTGTGTGTGTGTGTGTACATAAAAAGAAGAACACACACACCCTAACACAGATACATGCACACACACATTATTGTGCTCCCAGTCATGCGATGTCTCATCTCGCAGCATCACTGAGCTGCAGTGTGAAGCACAGCGGGGGGTGCGCGCGTGTGTGTGTGTGTGTGTGTGTGTGTGTGTGTGTGTGTGTGTGTGTGTGTGTGTGTGTGTGTGTGTGTGTGTGTGTGTGTGTGTGTGTGTGTGTGTGTGTGTGAACATGAGGCTGTAATGCACTCTGGTTCCCGTGTTGATCCTCATTGTCGTCCGCTCTTCGTCCTCTCAGAGCGAGTGCAGCTCGTTAGTGTCCTCAGATAGCATCCTCCTCCTCATCTTCCTCATCTTCCTCCTTCTCCTCCTCATCCTCTTTATCCTTCTCCTCATCCTCCTCATTTTGGCTCCTGGGCCTCGAGGAGGATGAGGAGGGAGACCGGCGGCGGCGTCTCCTTCAGCATCTCCTCTCTCTCTCTCTCTCTCTCTCTCTCATCCCTCTCTCTCCCCCTCTCTCTCTCTCTCTCTCTCATCCCTCTCTCTCCCCCTCTCTCTCCCCCTCTCTCTCTCATCCCTCTCTCTCCCCCTCTCTCTCTCTCTCTCTCATCCCTCTCTCTCCCCCTCTCTCTCTCTCTCTCTCTCTCATCCCTCTCTCTCCCCCTCTCTCTCCCCCTCTCTCTCTCTCTCTCTCTCATCCCTCTCTCTCCCCCTCTCTCTCTCTCTCTCATCCCTCTCTCTCCCCCCCCTCTCTCTCTCTCTCTCTCTCATCCCTCTCTCTCCCCCTCTCTCTCTCTCTCTCTCATCCCTCTCTCTCCCCCTCTCTCTCCCCCTCTCTCTCTCTCTCTCTCTCTCTCTCTCTCTCTCTCTCTCTCTGAGAATTCTGGGACGCCGCCCCATCGTCTCCGGTCCTTCACCACCGTCACCAGCCAGCGCCGCTTTCTGCTCAGCGTGACTCCGCCCAGTTATGACGGCAGAGGCCGTCACCAAGTGTTCATCTGTTGATGCTCTTCCTTCAGCCCGGAACATGAATGTTAGCATGTCCAGAGGTCCTAGTCCTGGTCCTGGTCCTGGTCCTAGTCCTGGTCCTAGTCCTGGTCCTGGTCCTAGTCCTGGTCCTGGTCCTGGTCCTAGTCCTGGTCCTGGTCCTGGTCCTAGTCCTGGTCCTAGTCCTGGTCCTGGTCCACCAGACCTTTGTCTCCTTCATTGTGGCTCTGCATGCACGCTTGTTTAATACATTGTCCTCCGATCGCTTATGGAAATTGGCTCATTCTCGGCACAAAGCGGCGCCGTGCTGAGAGAGCGCCGCGCTCTGCTCCCTTTGTGCCGGCGGCGAGGCCGGAGAGGAGCGCTGAAAGAAGTGCTTTTTAAGTGCGTCTCCTCTCAAGGAACTGTCAGCGCTGCCAGCTCCTTTCTGCCTCCAATAAATCAGCAGATAACAGCCGTGACCGCGGGCCTTTGTTCCGCCCGGTAACCACTTTAAAACGAGTCCTACCGGCCCGGCTGGGAATACCTTTCATATTATGCATGGCAGCTCCGGGTCCGATGCCAAGGATCCTCATGGCGGGACAAAAGCCTCCTCACAGCCGGAGGAGGCCCTGCAGGACTCGGTCCCTGTTAGGACGGTGGACTCTGGGAGGGCGGCATGAACCGGTCTCCTTGGACCAGACCCATAGGGGACTGGATCCTGATCCACATGGGTCAATTATCCAGCTCATCTTGGAGCCGGGTGGTTCCATCATGGAACATGAAACATGGAACATGAAACATGGAACAAGAAATATGGAACATATCTCTGTATCTCTGCAGCTATGTATCTCTGTATCTCTGCAGCTCTGTATCTCTACAGCTCTGTATCTCTGTATCTCTGCAGCTCTGTATCTCTACAGCTCTGTATCTCTGCAGCTCCGTATCTCTGCAGCTCTGTATCTCTGCAGCTCCGTATCTCTGCAGCTCTGTATCTCTGCAGCTCTGTATCTCTGTATCTCTGCAGCTCTGTATCTCTACAGCTCTGTATCCCTGTATCTCTGCAGCTCTGTATCTCTGCAGCTCTGTATCTCTTTATCTCTGCAGCTCTGTATCTCTGCAGCTCTGTATCTCTGTATTTCTGCAGCTCTGTATCTCTGCAGCTCTGTATCTCTGCAGCTCTGTATCTCTGTATTTCTGCAGCTCTGCATCTTTACAGCTCTGTATCTCTGTATCTCTGCAGCTCTGTATCTCTACAGCTCTGTATCTCTGTATCTCTGCAGCTCTGTATCTCTACAGCTCTGTATCTCTGTATCTCTGCAGCTCTGTATCTCTGCAGCTCTGTATCTCTGTATCTCTGCAGCTCTGTATCTCTGCAGCTCTGTATCTCTACAGCTCTGTATCTCTGTATCTCTGCAGCTCTGTATCTCTACAGCTCTGTATCTCTGTATCTCTGCAGCTCTGTATCTCTACAGCTCTGTATCTCTGTATCTCTGCAGCTCTGTATCTCTACAGCTCTGTATCTCTGCAGCTCTGTATCTCTGCAGCTCTGTATCTCTACAGCTCTGTATCTCTGCAGCTCCGTATCTCTGCAGCTCTGTATCTCTGCAGCTCTGTATCTCTGTATCTCTGCAGCTCTGTATCTCTACAGCTCTGTATCCCTGTATCTCTGCAGCTCTGTATCTCTGTATCTCTGCAGCTCTGTATCTCTTTATCTCTGCAGCTCTATCTCTGCAGCTCTGTATCTCTGTATCTCTGCAGCTCTGTATCTCTGCAGCTCTGTATCTCTGTATTTCTGCAGCTCTGTATCTCTACAGCTCTGTATCTCTGCATCTCTGCAGCTCTGTATCTCTACAGCTCTGTATCTCTGTATCTCTGCAGCTCTGTATCTCTACAGCTCTGTATCTCTGTATCTCTGCAGCTCTGTATCTCTGCAGCTCCGTATCTCTGCAGCTCTGTATCTCTGCAGCTCTGTATCTCTGTATCTCTGCAGCTCTGTATCTCTACAGCTCTGTATCCCTGTATCTCTGCAGCTCTGTATCTCTGCAGCTCTGTATCTCTTTATCTCTGCAGCTCTGTATCTCTGCAGCTCTGTATCTCTGTATTTCTGCAGCTCTGTATCTCTGCAGCTCTGTATCTCTGCAGCTCTGTATCTCTGTATTTCTGCAGCTCTGCATCTTTACAGCTCTGTATCTCTGTATCTCTGCAGCTCTGTATCTCTACAGCTCTGTATCTCTGTATCTCTGCAGCTCTGTATCTCTACAGCTCTGTATCTCTGTATCTCTGCAGCTCTGTATCTCTGCAGCTCTGTATCTCTGTATCTCTGCAGCTCTGTATCTCTGCAGCTCTGTATCTCTACAGCTCTGTATCTCTGTATCTCTGCAGCTCTGTATCTCTACAGCTCTGTATCTCTGTATCTCTGCAGCTCTGTATCTCTACAGCTCTGTATCTCTGTATCTCTGCAGCTCTGTATCTCTGCAGCTCCGTATCTCTGCAGCTCTGTATCTCTGCAGCTCTGTATCTCTGTATCTCTGCAGCTCTGTATCTCTACAGCTCTGTATCTCTGTATCTCTGCAGCTCTGTATCTCTGTATCTCTGCAGCTCTGTATCTCTACAGCTCTGTATCTCTGCAGCTCTGTATCTCTACAGCTCTGTATCTCTGTATCTCTGCAGCTCTGTATCTCTACAGCTCTGTATCTCTGTATCTCTGCAGCTCTGTATCTCTACAGCTCTGTATCTCTGCAGCTCTGTATCTCTGCAGCTCTGTATCTCTACAGCTCTGTATCTCTGCAGCTCCGTATCTCTGCAGCTCTGTATCTCTGCAGCTCTGTATCTCTGTATCTCTGCAGCTCTGTATCTCTACAGCTCTGTATCCCTGTATCTCTGCAGCTCTGTATCTCTGTATCTCTGCAGCTCTGTATCTCTTTATCTCTGCAGCTCTATCTCTGCAGCTCTGTATCTCTGTATCTCTGCAGCTCTGTATCTCTGCAGCTCTGTATCTCTGTATTTCTGCAGCTCTGTATCTCTACAGCTCTGTATCTCTGCATCTCTGCAGCTCTGTATCTCTACAGCTCTGTATCTCTGTATCTCTGCAGCTCTGTATCTCTACAGCTCTGTATCTCTGTATCTCTGCAGCTCTGTATCTCTGCAGCTCCGTATCTCTGCAGCTCTGTATCTCTGCAGCTCTGTATCTCTGTATCTCTGCAGCTCTGTATCTCTACAGCTCTGTATCCCTGTATCTCTGCAGCTCTGTATCTCTGCAGCTCTGTATCTCTTTATCTCTGCAGCTCTGTATCTCTGCAGCTCTGTATCTCTGTATTTCTGCAGCTCTGTATCTCTGCAGCTCTGTATCTCTGCAGCTCTGTATCTCTGTATTTCTGCAGCTCTGCATCTTTACAGCTCTGTATCTCTGTATCTCTGCAGCTCTGTATCTCTACAGCTCTGTATCTCTGTATCTCTGCAGCTCTGTATCTCTACAGCTCTGTATCTCTGTATCTCTGCAGCTCTGTATCTCTGCAGCTCTGTATCTCTGTATCTCTGCAGCTCTGTATCTCTGCAGCTCTGTATCTCTACAGCTCTGTATCTCTGTATCTCTGCAGCTCTGTATCTCTACAGCTCTGTATCTCTGTATCTCTGCAGCTCTGTATCTCTACAGCTCTGTATCTCTGTATCTCTGCAGCTCTGTATCTCTGCAGCTCCGTATCTCTGCAGCTCTGTATCTCTGCAGCTCTGTATCTCTGTATCTCTGCAGCTCTGTATCTCTACAGCTCTGTATCTCTGTATCTCTGCAGCTCTGTATCTCTGTATCTCTGCAGCTCTGTATCTCTACAGCTCTGTATCTCTGCAGCTCTGTATCTCTACAGCTCTGTATCTCTGTATCTCTGCAGCTCTGTATCTCTACAGCTCTGTATCTCTGTATCTCTGCAGCTCTGTATCTCTGCAGCTCTGTATCTCTGCAGCTCCGTATCTCTGCAGCTCTGTATCTCTGCAGCTCTGTATCTCTGCAGCTCTGTAGCTCTGTATCTCTGCAGCTCTGTATCTCTGCAGCTCTGTAGCTCTGTATCTCTGCAGCTCTGTATATCTCCCCTGGCTCACAGGCTTCTGAGCATCTGGGTTCAGCTGGGGGCCGAGTCGCCTGCTGGGACATTTATTTTGGTCAAATTGTACTAATTGTGATGTTCGTGCAGCCGATATGATAATTCTGCGTTCCAGAACAACACGGCTAATAACGGGAGTAGAGGGGTCATGGGAAACAGTCTCTGTTAACCCTCTCCTCTCCTGGGCTCTTATTCTGAAAGGGCCCAGGAAGGAGCCGCGTGGAGAGGCGAGGCCTCGGGGACAATGAGGCTGATGAAGGCGAGGCGTAAACCTCTACAGCCCTCGTTTGTCAAGCGACCCACAAGAGATGGATTATGTATTCATGCTCTTTATGGTCTCTTTCATGTCTCCTTTGCCACATTAAAGCCAACAATCTGCTCCGTGATGCACTTCAGCTTGTTGTTCTGGTCCAGACCTCTTCCTGGATCCTCCGGAGCCGTGTTGCTGCAGCGCTCTCCCGAAACCACGACATGCTCGGCATTCTGGGACATCTGTTCACACACACACTCACACGACCATTGCAGTCTGGGTTTGTCCAGCTGGGAAAGCTTTTATTTTGATGATCAGAAACCAGAAGTGCGTCACACACACACACACACACACACACACACACACACACACACACACACACACACACACACACACACACACCGTGTCCTCGAGATAGCGTCTGCTGGACGCCGGGTTCCCACGCCGTTTTGTTTTGACTCAATAACAAAACAATTTCTCACAAACCTCTAACGTTCAGAAACATCTCAAAACAAAAGAGCCTTCGTAACCTTGGAGACGATGATGGGACGTCCCGTGAGAAAAAAAGTGAATAACGAACATTCTTTGATTTATTTGACGTCCTCTGCTCTTTTTAGTGTTTCCTCTCTTCCTCTCAAAGACCAGATGATCAACCTCACCTCAAGGACGAGTCAAGGTC
>NC_136609.1:1185331-1225331 GCF_910589615.1 Taurulus bubalis | reverse complement strand
TTTAGAGGTTTAGAGGCGTGTCTTTATTCCTGTTTAGAGGTTTAGAGGCGTGTCTTTGATCCTGTTTAGAGGTTTAGAGAAGTGTCTTTATTCCTGTTTAGAGGTTTAGAGGCGTGTCTTTGATCCTGTTTAGAGGCGTGTCTTTGTTCCTATTTAGAGGTGTAGAGGCGTGTCTTTGTTCATGTTTAGAGGCGTGTCTTTGTTCCTGTTTAGAGGTTTAGAGGCGTGTCTTTGATCCTGTTTAGCGGTTTAGAGACGTGTCTTTGTTCATGTTTAGAGGTTTAGAGGCGTGTCTTTATTCCTGTTTAGAGGCGTGTCTTTGATCCTGTTTAGAGGCGTGTCTTTGTTCATGTTTAGAGGTTTAGAGGCGTGTCTTTGTTCATGTTTAGCGGTTTAGAGGCGTGTCTTTGTTCCTATTTAGAGGTGTAGAGGCGTGTCTTTGTTCATGTTTAGAGGCGTGTCTTTGTTCATGTTTAGAGGTTTAGAGGCGTGTCTTTGATCCTGTTTAGCGGTTTAGAGACGTGTCTTTGTTCATGTTTAGCGGTTTAGAGGCGTGTCTTTATTCCTGTTTAGAGGCGTGTCTTTGATCCTGTTTAGAGGCGTGTCTTTGTTCATGTTTAGAGGTTTAGAGGCGTGTCTTTGTTCATGTTTAGCGGTTTAGAGGCGTGTCTTTGTTCCTGTTTAGAGGTTTAGAGGCGTGTCTTTGATCCTCTTTAGAGGTTTAGAGGCGTGTCTTTGTTCATGTTTAGAGGCGTGTCTTTGTTCATGTTTAGCGGTTTAGAGGCGTGTCTTTGTTCATGTTTAGCGGTTTAGAGGCGTGTCTTTATTCCTGTTTAGAGGCGTGTCTTTGATCCTGTTTAGAGGTGTAGAGGCGTGTCTTTGTTCATGTTTAGCGGTTTAGAGGCGTGTCTTTATTCAAGTTTAGAGGTTTAGAGGCGTGTCTTTGTTCCTGTTTAGAGGTTTAGAGGCGTGTCTTGTTCATGTTTAGCGGTTTAGAGGCGTGTCTTTGTTCCTGTTTAGAGGTTTAGAGAGGCATGTCTTTGTTCATGTTTAGAGGTTTAGAGGCGTGTCTTTGTTCCTGTTTAGAGGCGTGTCTTTGTTCCTGTTTAGAGGCGTGTCTTTGTTCATGTTTAGAGGTTTAGAGGCGTGTCTTTGTTCCTGTGTAGAGGTTTAAAAGGCGTGTCTTTGTTCATGTTTAGAGGTTTAGAGGCGTGTCTTTATTCCTGTTTAGAGGTGTGTCTTTGTTCATGTTTAGAGGTTTAGAGGCGTGTCTTTGTTCCTGTTTAGAGGTTTAGAGGCGTGTCTTTGTTCATGTTTAGAGGTTTAGAGGCGTGTCTTTGTTCCTGTTTAGAGGTTTAGAGGCGTGTCTTTGTTCATGTTTAGAGGTTTAGAGGCGTGTCTTTGTTCATGTTTAGAGGCGTGTCTTTGTTCATGTTTAGAGGCGTGTCTTTGTTCATGTTTAGAGGCGTGTCTTTGTTCATGTTTAGAGGTTTAGAGGCGTGTCTTTGATCCTGTTTAGCGGTTTAGAGGCGTGTCTTTGTTCCTGTTTAGAGGTTTAGAGGCGTGTCTTTGTTCCTATTTAGAGGTGTAGAGGCGTGTCTTTGTTCATGTTTAGCGGTTTAGAGACGTGTCTTTGTTCCTGTTTAGAGGTTTAGAGGCGTGTCTTTGTTCATGTTTAGAGGCGTGTCTTTGTTCCTATTTAGAGGTGTAGAGGCGTGTCTTTGTTCATGTTTAGCGGTTTAGAGACGTGTCTTTGTTCCTGTTTAGAGGTTTAGAGGCGTGTCTTTGTTCATGTTTAGAGGCGTGTCTTTGTTCCTGTTTAGAGATGTGTCTTTGTTCCTGTTTAGAGGCGTGTCTTTGTTCATGTTTAGAGGTTTAGAGGCGTGTCTTTGTTCATGTTTAGCGGTTTAGAGTAGTGTCTTTGATCCTCTTTAGAGGTTTAGAGGCGTGTCTTTGTTCATGTTTAGAGGCGTGTCTTTGTTCATGTTTAGAGGCGTGTCTTTGTAAATGTTTAGAGGTTTAGAGGCGTGTCTTTGTTCCTGTTTAGCGGTTTAGAGGCGTGTCTTTGTTCCTGTTTAGAGGTTTAGAGGCGTGTCTTTGATCCTCTTTAGAGGTTTAGAGGCGTGTCTTTGTTCATGTTTAGAGGCGTGTCTTTGTTCATGTTTAGCGGTTTAGAGGCGTGTCTTTATTCCTGTTTAGAGGCGTGTCTTTGATCCTGTTTAGAGGTGTAGAGGCGTGTCTTTGTTCATGTTTAGAGGTTTAGAGGCGTGTCTTTGTTCCTGTTTAGAGACGTGTCTTTGTTCCTATTTAGAGGTGTAGAGGCGTGTCTTTGTTCATGTTTAGCGGTTTAGAGACGTGTCTTTGTTCCTGTTTAGAGGTTTAGAGGCGTGTCTTTGTTCATGTTTAGAGGCGTGTCTTTGTTCCTGTTTAGAGATGTGTCTTTGTTCCTGTTTAGAGGCGTGTCTTTGTTCATGTTTAGAGGTTTAGAGGCGTGTCTTTGTTCATGTTTAGCGGTTTAGAGTCGTGTCTTTGTTCATGTTTAGAGGTTTAGAGGCGTGTCTTTGTTCATGTTTAGAGGCGTGTCTTTGTAAATGTTTAGAGGTTTAGAGGCGTGTCTTTGTTCCTGTTTAGCGGTTTAGAGGCGTGTCTTTGTTCCTGTTTAGAGGTTTAGAGGCGTGTCTTTGTTCCTCTTTAGAGGTTTAGAGGCGTGTCTTTGTTCATGTTTAGAGGCGTGTCTTTGTTCATGTTTAGCGGTTTAGAGGCGTGTCTTTGTTCATGTTTAGCGGTTTAGAGGCGTGTCTTTATTCCTGTTTAGAGGCGTGTCTTTGATCCTGTTTAGAGGTGTAGAGGCGTGTCTTTGTTCATGTTTAGAGGTTTAGAGGCGTGTCTTTGTTCCTGTTTAGAGACGTGTCTTTGTTCCTGTTTAGCGGTTTAGAGGCGTGTCTTTGATCCTGTTTAGAGGTTTAGAGGCGTGTCTTTGTTCCTGTTTAGAGGTTGAGAGGCGTGTCTTTATTCCTGTTTAGAGGCGTGTCTTTGAACCTGTTTAGCGGTTTAGAGGCGTGTCTTTGTTCCTCTTCAGAGGTTTAGAGGCGTGTCTTTGTTCCTATTTAGAGGTGTAGAGGCGTGTCTTTGTTCATGTTTAGAGGCGTGTCTTTGAACCTGTTTAGAGGTTTAGAGGCGTGTCTTTGATCCTGTTTAGCGGTTTAGAGGCGTGTCTTTGTTCCTCTTCAGAGGTTTAGAGGCGTGTCTTTGTTCCTATTTAGAGGTGTAGAGGCGTGTCTTTGTTCATGTTTAGAGGCGTGTCTTTGTTCATGTTTAGAGGTTTAGAGGCGTGTCTTTGATCCTGTTTAGCGGTTTAGAGACGTGTCTTTGTTCCTGTTTAGAGGTTTAGAGGCGTGTCTTTGTTCATGTTTAGCGGTTTAGAGTAGTGTCTTTGTTCCTCTTTAGAGGTTTAGAGGCGTGTATTTGTTCATGTTTAGAGGTTTAGAGGCGTGTCTTTGTTCATGTTTAGAGGCGTGTCTTTGTTCCTGTTTAGAGGTTTAGAGGCGTGTCTTTATTCATGTTTAGAGGCGTGTCTTTGTTCCTGTTTAGAGGTTTAGAGGCGTGTCTTTGTTCCTCTTTAGCGGTTTAGAGGCGTGTCTTTATTCCTGTTTAGAGGCGTGTCTTTGAACCTGTTTAGCGGTTTAGAGGCGTGTCTTTGTTCATGTTTAGAGTTTTAGAGGCGTGTCTTTGTTCCTGTTTAGAGGTTGAGAGGCGTGTCTTTATTCCTGTTTAGAGGCGTGTCTTTGAACCTGTTTAGCGGTTTAGAGGCGTGTCTTTGTTCATGTTTAGAGGTTTAGAGGCGTGTCTTTGTTCATGTTTAGAGGTTTAGAGGCGTGTCTTTGTTCATGTTTAGAGGTTTAGAGGCGTGTCTTTGTTCATGTTTAGAGGTTTAGAGGCGTGTCTTTGTTCATGTTTAGAGGTTTAGAGGCGTGTCTTTATTCCTG
The DNA here is from genome assembly GCF_910589615.1 of Taurulus bubalis. NCBI lineage: Eukaryota > Metazoa > Chordata > Actinopteri > Perciformes > Cottidae > Taurulus > Taurulus bubalis. The sequence continues at coordinate 1,221,345 of NC_136609.1, read as the reverse complement.
TTTAGAGGTGTGTCTTTGTTCATGTTTAGAGGTTTAGAGGCGTGTCTTTATTCCTGTTTAGAGGTTTAGAGGCGTGTCTTTGTTCATGTTTAGAGGTTTAGAGGCGTGTCTTTGTTCCTGTTTAGAAGTTGAGAGGCGTGTCTTTGTTCATGTTTAGAGGCGTCTCTTTGTTCATGTTTAGAGGTTTAGAGGCGTGTCTTTGATCCTGTTTCGCGGTTTAGAGCAGTGTCTTTGTTCATGTTTAGAGGTTTAGAGGCGTGTCTTTGTTCCTGTTTAGAGGTTTAGAGGCGTGTCTTTGTTCATGTTTAGCGGTTTAGAGTAGTGTCTTTGTTCATGTTTAGAGGTTTAGAGGCGTGTCTTTGTTCATGTTTAGAGGCGTGTCTTTGTTCATGTTTAGAGGCGTGTCTTTGTTCATGTTTAGAGGCGTGTCTTTGTTCATGTTTAGAGATGTGTCTTTGTTCCTGTTTAGAGGCGTGTCTTTGTTCCTGTTAAGAGGTTTAGAGGCGTGTCTTTGTTCATGTTTAGAGGTTTAGAGGCGTGTCTTTATTCCTGTTTAGAGGCGTGTCTTTGTTCATGTTTAGAGGTTTAGAGGCGTGTCTTTGATCCTGTTTAGCGGTTTAGAGGCGTGTCTTTGTTCCTCTTTAGAGGTTTAGAGGCGTGTCTTTGTTCCTATTTAGAGGTTTAGAGGCGTGTCTTTGTTCATGTTTAGAGGTTTAGAGGCGTGTCTTTGTTCCTGTTTAGAGGTTTAGAGGCGTGTCTTTGTTCATGTTTAGAGGCGTGTCTTTGTTCCTATTTAGAGGTGTAGAGGCGTGTCTTTGTTCATGTTTAGCGGTTTAGAGACGTGTCTTTGTTCCTGTTTAGAGGTTTAGAGGCGTGTCTTTGTTCATGTTTAGAGGCGTGTCTTTGTTCCTGTTTAGAGATGTGTCTTTGTTCCTGTTTAGAGGCGTGTCTTTGTTCATGTTTAGAGGTTTAGAGGCGTGTCTTTGTTCATGTTTAGCGGTTTAGAGTAGTGTCTTTGTTCATGTTTAGAGGTTTAGAGGCGTGTCTTTGTTCATGTTTAGAGGCGTGTCTTTGTAAATGTTTAGAGGTTTAGAGGCGTGTCTTTGTTCCTGTTTAGCGGTTTAGAGGCGTGTCTTTGTTCCTGTTTAGAGGTTTAGAGGCGTGTCTTTGATCCTCTTTAGAGGTTTAGAGGCGTGTCTTTGTTCATGTTTAGAGGCGTGTCTTTGTTCATGTTTAGCGGTTTAGAGGCGTGTCTTTGTTCATGTTTAGCGGTTTAGAGGCGTGTCTTTATTCCTGTTTAGAGGCGTGTCTTTGATCCTGTTTAGAGGTGTAGAGGCGTGTCTTTGTTCATGTTTAGAGGTTTAGAGGCGTGTCTTTGTTCCTGTTTAGAGACGTGTCTTTGTTCCTGTTTAGCGGTTTAGAGGCGTGTCTTTGATCCTGTTTAGCGGTTTAGAGACGTGTCTTTGTTCCTGTTTAGAGGTTTAGAGGCGTGTCTTTGTTCATGTTTAGCGGTTTAGAGTAGTGTCTTTGTTCCTCTTTAGAGGTTTAGAGGCGTGTCTTTGTTCATGTTTAGAGGTTTAGAGGCGTGTCTTTGTTCATGTTTAGAGGCGTGTCTTTGTTCCTGTTTAGAGGTTTAGAGGCGTGTCTTTATTCATGTTTAGAGGCGTGTCTTTGTTCCTGTTTAGAGGTTTAGAGGCGTGTCTTTGTTCCTCTTTAGCGGTTTAGAGGCATGTCTTTATTCCTGTTTAGCGGTTTAGAGAAGTGTCTTTGTTCATGTTTAGAGGTTTAGAGGCGTGTCTTTATTCCTGTTTAGAGGTTTAGAGGCGTGTCTTTGATCCTGTTTAGAGGTTTAGAGAAGTGTCTTTATTCCTGTTTAGAGGTTTAGAGGCGTGTCTTTGATCCTGTTTAGAGGCGTGTCTTTGTTCCTATTTAGAGGTGTAGAGGCGTGTCTTTGTTCATGTTTAGAGGCGTGTCTTTGTTCATGTTTAGAGGTTTAGAGGCGTGTCTTTGATCCTGTTTAGCGGTTTAGAGACGTGTCTTTGTTCATGTTTAGAGGTTTAGAGGCGTGTCTTTATTCCTGTTTAGAGGCGTGTCTTTGATCCTGTTTAGAGGCGTGTCTTTGTTCATGTTTAGAGGTTTAGAGGCGTGTCTTTGTTCATGTTTAGCGGTTTAGAGGCGTGTCTTTGTTCATGTTTAGAGGTTTAGAGGCGTGTCTTTGTTCATGTTTAGAGGCGTGTCTTTGTTCATGTTTAGAGGTTTAGAGGCGTGTCTTTGATCCTGTTTAGCGGTTTAGAGACGTGTCTTTGTTCATGTTTAGCGGTTTAGAGGCGTGTCTTTATTCCTGTTTAGAGGCGTGTCTTTGATCCTGTTTAGAGGCGTGTCTTTGTTCATGTTTAGAGGTTTAGAGGCGTGTCTTTGTTCCTGTTTAGCGGTTTAGAGGCGTGTCTTTGTTCATGTTTAGAGGTTTAGAGGCGTGTCTTTGATCCTGTTTAGAGGTTTAGAGGCGTGTCTTTGTTCATGTTTAGAGGCGTGTCTTTGTTCATGTTTAGCGGTTTAGAGGCGTGTCTTTGTTCATGTTTAGCGGTTTAGAGGCGTGTCTTTATTCCTGTTTAGAGGCGTGTCTTTGATCCTGTTTAGAGGTGTAGAGGCGTGTCTTTGTTCATGTTTAGCGGTTTAGAGGCGTGTCTTTATTCAAGTTTAGAGGTTTAGAGGCGTGTCTTTGTTCCTGTTTAGAGGTTTAGAGGCGTGTCTTGTTCATGTTTAGCGGTTTAGAGGCGTGTCTTTGTTCCTGTTTAGAGGTTTAGAGAGGCATGTCTTTGTTCATGTTTAGAGGTTTAGAGGCGTGTCTTTGTTCCTGTTTAGAGGCGTGTCTTTGTTCCTGTTTAGAGGCGTGTCTTTGTTCATGTTTAGAGGTTTAGAGGCGTGTCTTTGTTCCTGTGTAGAGGTTTAAAAGGCGTGTCTTTGTTCATGTTTAGAGGTTTAGAGGCGTGTCTTTATTCCTGTTTAGAGGTGTGTCTTTGTTCATGTTTAGAGGTTTAGAGGCGTGTCTTTATTCCTGTTTAGAGGTTTAGAGGCGTGTCTTTGTTCATGTTTAGAGGTTTAGAGGCGTGTCTTTGTTCCTGTTTAGAAGTTGAGAGGCGTGTCTTTGTTCATGTTTAGAGGTTTAGAGGCGTGTCTTTGTTCATGTTTAGAGGCGTGTCTTTGTTCATGTTTAGAGGCGTGTCTTTGTTCATGTTTAGAGGCGTGTCTTTGTTCATGTTTAGAGGTTTAGAGGCGTGTCTTTGATCCTGTTTAGCGGTTTAGAGGCGTGTCTTTGTTCCTCTTTAGAGGTTTAGAGGCGTGTCTTTGTTCCTATTTAGAGGTGTAGAGGCGTGTCTTTGTTCATGTTTAGCGGTTTAGAGACGTGTCTTTGTTCCTGTTTAGAGGTTTAGAGGCGTGTCTTTGTTCCTGTTTAGAGGTTTAGAGAGGCATGTCTTTGTTCATGTTTAGAGGTTTAGAGGCGTGTCTTTGTTCCTGTTTAGAGGCGTGTCTTTGTTCCTGTTTAGAGGCGTGTCTTTGTTCATGTTTAGAGGTTTAGAGGCGTGTCTTTGTTCCTGTGTAGAGGTTTAAAAGGCGTGTCTTTGTTCATGTTTAGAGGTTTAGAGGCGTGTCTTTATTCCTGTTTAGAGGTGTGTCTTTGTTCATGTTTAGAGGTTTAGAGGCGTGTCTTTATTCCTGTTTAGAGGTTTAGAGGCGTGTCTTTGTTCATGTTTAGAGGTTTAGAGGCGTGTCTTTGTTCCTGTTTAGAAGTTGAGAGGCGTGTCTTTGTTCATGTTTAGAGGTTTAGAGGCGTGTCTTTGTTCATGTTTAGAGGCGTGTCTTTGTTCATGTTTAGAGGCGTGTCTTTGTTCATGTTTAGAGGCGTGTCTTTGTTCATGTTTAGAGGTTTAGAGGCGTGTCTTTGATCCTGTTTAGCGGTTTAGAGGCGTGTCTTTGTTCCTGTTTAGAGGTTTAGAGGCGTGTCTTTGTTCCTATTTAGAGGTGTAGAGGCGTGTCTTTGTTCATGTTTAGCGGTTTAGAGACGTGTCTTTGTTCCTGTTTAGAGGTTTAGAGGCGTGTCTTTGTTCATGTTTAGAGGCGTGTCTTTGTTCCTATTTAGAGGTGTAGAGGCGTGTCTTTGTTCATGTTTAGCGGTTTAGAGACGTGTCTTTGTTCCTGTTTAGAGGTTTAGAGGCGTGTCTTTGTTCATGTTTAGAGGCGTGTCTTTGTTCCTGTTTAGAGATGTGTCTTTGTTCCTGTTTAGAGGCGTGTCTTTGTTCATGTTTAGAGGTTTAGAGGCGTGTCTTTGTTCATGTTTAGCGGTTTAGAGTAGTGTCTTTGATCCTCTTTAGAGGTTTAGAGGCGTGTCTTTGTTCATGTTTAGAGGCGTGTCTTTGTTCATGTTTAGAGGCGTGTCTTTGTAAATGTTTAGAGGTTTAGAGGCGTGTCTTTGTTCCTGTTTAGCGGTTTAGAGGCGTGTCTTTGTTCATGTTTAGAGGCGTGTCTTTGTTCATGTTTAGAGGCGTGTCTTTGTTCATGTTTAGAGGTTTAGAGGCGTGTCTTTGATCCTGTTTAGCGGTTTAGAGGCGTGTCTTTGTTCCTCTTTAGAGGTTTAGAGGCGTGTCTTTGTTCCTATTTAGAGGTGTAGAGGCGTGTCTTTGTTCATGTTTAGCGGTTTAGAGACGTGTCTTTGTTCCTGTTTAGAGGTTTAGAGGCGTGTCTTTGTTCATGTTTAGAGGCGTGTCTTTGTTCCTATTTAGAGGTGTAGAGGCGTGTCTTTGTTCATGTTTAGCGGTTTAGAGACGTGTCTTTGTTCCTGTTTAGAGGTTTAGAGGCGTGTCTTTGTTCATGTTTAGAGGCGTGTCTTTGTTCCTGTTTAGAGATGTGTCTTTGTTCCTGTTTAGAGGCGTGTCTTTGTTCATGTTTAGAGGTTTAGAGGCGTGTCTTTGTTCATGTTTAGCGGTTTAGAGTAGTGTCTTTGATCCTCTTTAGAGGTTTAGAGGCGTGTCTTTGTTCATGTTTAGAGGCGTGTCTTTGTTCATGTTTAGAGGCGTGTCTTTGTAAATGTTTAGAGGTTTAGAGGCGTGTCTTTGTTCCTGTTTAGCGGTTTAGAGGCGTGTCTTTGTTCCTGTTTAGAGGTTTAGAGGCGTGTCTTTGATCCTCTTTAGAGGTTTAGAGGCGTGTCTTTGTTCATGTTTAGAGGCGTGTCTTTGTTCATGTTTAGCGGTTTAGAGGCGTGTCTTTATTCCTGTTTAGAGGCGTGTCTTTGATCCTGTTTAGAGGTGTAGAGGCGTGTCTTTGTTCATGTTTAGAGGTTTAGAGGCGTGTCTTTGTTCCTGTTTAGAGACGTGTCTTTGTTCCTATTTAGAGGTGTAGAGGCGTGTCTTTGTTCATGTTTAGCGGTTTAGAGACGTGTCTTTGTTCCTGTTTAGAGGTTTAGAGGCGTGTCTTTGTTCATGTTTAGAGGCGTGTCTTTGTTCCTGTTTAGAGATGTGTCTTTGTTCCTGTTTAGAGGCGTGTCTTTGTTCATGTTTAGAGGTTTAGAGGCGTGTCTTTGTTCATGTTTAGCGGTTTAGAGTAGTGTCTTTGTTCATGTTTAGAGGTTTAGAGGCGTGTCTTTGTTCATGTTTAGAGGCGTGTCTTTGTAAATGTTTAGAGGTTTAGAGGCGTGTCTTTGTTCCTGTTTAGCGGTTTAGAGGCGTGTCTTTGTTCCTGTTTAGAGGTTTAGAGGCGTGTCTTTGATCCTCTTTAGAGGTTTAGAGGCGTGTCTTTGTTCATGTTTAGAGGCGTGTCTTTGTTCATGTTTAGCGGTTTAGAGGCGTGTCTTTGTTCATGTTTAGCGGTTTAGAGGCGTGTCTTTATTCCTGTTTAGAGGCGTGTCTTTGATCCTGTTTAGAGGTGTAGAGGCGTGTCTTTGTTCATGTTTAGAGGTTTAGAGGCGTGTCTTTGTTCCTGTTTAGAGACGTGTCTTTGTTCCTGTTTAGCGGTTTAGAGGCGTGTCTTTGATCCTGTTTAGAGGTTTAGAGGCGTGTCTTTGTTCCTGTTTAGAGGTTGAGAGGCGTGTCTTTATTCCTGTTTAGAGGCGTGTCTTTGAACCTGTTTAGCGGTTTAGAGGCGTGTCTTTGTTCCTCTTCAGAGGTTTAGAGGCGTGTCTTTGTTCCTATTTAGAGGTGTAGAGGCGTGTCTTTGTTCATGTTTAGAGGCGTGTCTTTGAACCTGTTTAGAGGTTTAGAGGCGTGTCTTTGATCCTGTTTAGCGGTTTAGAGGCGTGTCTTTGTTCCTCTTCAGAGGTTTAGAGGCGTGTCTTTGTTCCTATTTAGAGGTGTAGAGGCGTGTCTTTGTTCATGTTTAGAGGCGTGTCTTTGTTCATGTTTAGAGGTTTAGAGGCGTGTCTTTGATCCTGTTTAGCGGTTTAGAGACGTGTCTTTGTTCCTGTTTAGAGGTTTAGAGGCGTGTCTTTGTTCATGTTTAGCGGTTTAGAGTAGTGTCTTTGTTCCTCTTTAGAGGTTTAGAGGCGTGTATTTGTTCATGTTTAGAGGTTTAGAGGCGTGTCTTTGTTCATGTTTAGAGGCGTGTCTTTGTTCCTGTTTAGAGGTTTAGAGGCGTGTCTTTATTCATGTTTAGAGGCGTGTCTTTGTTCCTGTTTAGAGGTTTAGAGGCATGTCTTTGTTCATGTTTAGAGGTTTAGAGGCGTGTCTTTGTTCCTCTTTAGCGGTTTAGAGGCATGTCTTTATTCCTGTTTAGCGGTTTAGAGAAGTGTCTTTGTTCATGTTTAGAGGTTTAGAGGCGTGTCTTTATTCCTGTTTAGAGGTTTAGAGGCGTGTCTTTGATCCTGTTTAGAGGTTTAGAGAAGTGTCTTTATTCCTGTTTAGAGGTTTAGAGGCGTGTCTTTGATCCTGTTTAGAGGCGTGTCTTTGTTCCTATTTAGAGGTGTAGAGGCGTGTCTTTGTTCATGTTTAGAGGCGTGTCTTTGTTCATGTTTAGAGGTTTAGAGGCGTGTCTTTGATCCTGTTTAGCGGTTTAGAGACGTGTCTTTGTTCATGTTTAGAGGTTTAGAGGCGTGTCTTTATTCCTGTTTAGAGGCGTGTCTTTGATCCTGTTTAGAGGCGTGTCTTTGTTCATGTTTAGAGGTTTAGAGGCGTGTCTTTGTTCATGTTTAGCGGTTTAGAGGCGTGTCTTTGTTCCTATTTAGAGGTGTAGAGGCGTGTCTTTGTTCATGTTTAGAGGCGTGTCTTTGTTCATGTTTAGAGGTTTAGAGGCGTGTCTTTGATCCTGTTTAGCGGTTTAGAGACGTGTCTTTGTTCATGTTTAGCGGTTTAGAGGCGTGTCTTTATTCCTGTTTAGAGGCGTGTCTTTGATCCTGTTTAGAGGCGTGTCTTTGTTCATGTTTAGAGGTTTAGAGGCGTGTCTTTGTTCATGTTTAGCGGTTTAGAGGCGTGTCTTTGTTCCTGTTTAGAGGTTTAGAGGCGTGTCTTTGATCCTCTTTAGAGGTTTAGAGGCGTGTCTTTGTTCATGTTTAGAGGCGTGTCTTTGTTCATGTTTAGCGGTTTAGAGGCGTGTCTTTGTTCATGTTTAGCGGTTTAGAGGCGTGTCTTTATTCCTGTTTAGAGGCGTGTCTTTGATCCTGTTTAGAGGTGTAGAGGCGTGTCTTTGTTCATGTTTAGCGGTTTAGAGGCGTGTCTTTATTCAAGTTTAGAGGTTTAGAGGCGTGTCTTTGTTCCTGTTTAGAGGTTTAGAGGCGTGTCTTGTTCATGTTTAGCGGTTTAGAGGCGTGTCTTTGTTCCTGTTTAGAGGTTTAGAGAGGCATGTCTTTGTTCATGTTTAGAGGTTTAGAGGCGTGTCTTTGTTCCTGTTTAGAGGCGTGTCTTTGTTCCTGTTTAGAGGCGTGTCTTTGTTCATGTTTAGAGGTTTAGAGGCGTGTCTTTGTTCCTGTGTAGAGGTTTAAAAGGCGTGTCTTTGTTCATGTTTAGAGGTTTAGAGGCGTGTCTTTATTCCTGTTTAGAGGTGTGTCTTTGTTCATGTTTAGAGGTTTAGAGGCGTGTCTTTATTCCTGTTTAGAGGTTTAGAGGCGTGTCTTTGTTCATGTTTAGAGGTTTAGAGGCGTGTCTTTGTTCCTGTTTAGAAGTTGAGAGGCGTGTCTTTGTTCATGTTTAGAGGTTTAGAGGCGTGTCTTTGTTCATGTTTAGAGGCGTGTCTTTGTTCATGTTTAGAGGCGTGTCTTTGTTCATGTTTAGAGGCGTGTCTTTGTTCATGTTTAGAGATGTGTCTTTGTTCCTGTTTAGAGGCGTGTCTTTGTTCCTGTTAAGAGGTTTAGAGGCGTGTCTTTGTTCATGTTTAGAGGTTTAGAGGCGTGTCTTTGATCCTGTTTAGCGGTTTAGAGGCGTGTCTTTGTTCCTCTTTAGAGGTTTAGAGGCGTGTCTTTGTTCCTATTTAGAGGTGTAGAGGCGTGTCTTTGTTCATGTTTAGCGGTTTAGAGACGTGTCTTTGTTCCTGTTTAGAGGTTTAGAGGCGTGTCTTTGTTCATGTTTAGAGGCGTGTCTTTGTTCCTATTTAGAGGTGTAGAGGCGTGTCTTTGTTCATGTTTAGCGGTTTAGAGACGTGTCTTTGTTCCTGTTTAGAGGTTTAGAGGCGTGTCTTTGTTCATGTTTAGAGGCGTGTCTTTGTTCCTGTTTAGAGATGTGTCTTTGTTCCTGTTTAGAGGCGTGTCTTTGTTCATGTTTAGAGGTTTAGAGGCGTGTCTTTGTTCATGTTTAGCGGTTTAGAGGCGTGTCTTTGTTCCTGTTTAGAGGTTTAGAGGCGTGTCTTTGATCCTCTTTAGAGGTTTAGAGGCGTGTCTTTGTTCATGTTTAGAGGCGTGTCTTTGTTCATGTTTAGCGGTTTAGAGGCGTGTCTTTGTTCCTGTTTAGAGACGTGTCTTTGTTCCTGTTTAGCGGTTTAGAGGCGTGTCTTTGATCCTGTTTAGAGGTTTAGAGGCGTGTCTTTGTTCCTGTTTAGAGGTTGAGAGGCGTGTCTTTATTCCTGTTTAGAGGCGTGTCTTTGAACCTGTTTAGCGGTTTAGAGGCGTGTCTTTGTTCATGTTTAGAGGTTTAGAGGCGTGTCTTTGTTCATGTTTAGAGGTTTAGAGGCGTGTCTTTGTTCCTGTTTAGAGGTTTAGAGGCGTGTCTTTGTTCATGTTTAGAGGTTTAGAGGCGTGTCTTTATTCCTGTTTAGAGGCGTGTCTTTGTTCATGTTTAGAGGTTTAGAGGCGTGTCTTTATTCCTGTTTAGAGGTTTAGAGGCGTGTCTTTGATCCTGTTTAGCGGTTTAGAGGCGTGTCTTTGTTCCTCTTCAGAGGTTTAGAGGCGTGTCTTTGTTCCTATTTAGAGGTGTAGAGGCGTGTCTTTGTTCATGTTTAGAGGCGTGTCTTTGTTCATGTTTAGAGGTTTAGAGGCGTGTCTTTGATCCTGTTTAGCGGTTTAGAGGCGTGTCTTTATTCCTGTTTAGAGGTTTAGAGGCGTGTCTTTGATCCTGTTTAGAGGCGTGTCTTTGTTCCTATTTAGAGGTGTAGAGGCGTGTCTTTGTTCCTGTTTAGAGGTTAAGAGGCATGTCTTTGTTCATGTTTAGAGGTTTAGAGGCGTGTCTTTGTTCCTCTTTAGCGGTTTAGAGGCATGTCTTTATTCCTGTTTAGCGGTTTAGAGAAGTGTCTTTGTTCATGTTTAGAGGTTTAGAGGCGTGTCTTTATTCCTGTTTAGAGGTTTAGAGGCGTGTCTTTGATCCTGTTTAGAGGTTTAGAGGCGTGTCTTTATTCCTGTTTAGAGGTTTAGAGGCGTGTCTTTGATCCTGTTTAGAGGCGTGTCTTTGTTCCTATTTAGAGGTGTAGAGGCGTGTCTTTGTTCATGTTTAGAGGCGTGTCTTTGTTCATGTTTAGAGGTTTAGAGGCGTGTCTTTGATCCTGTTTAGCGGTTTAGAGACGTGTCTTTGTTCATGTTTAGAGGTTTAGAGGCGTGTCTTTGTTCATGTTTAGAGGTTTAGAGGCGTGTCTTTGTTCATGTTTAGCGGTTTAGAGGCGTGTCTTTATTCCTGTTTAGAGGCGTGTCTTTGATCCTGTTTAGAGGCGTGTCTTTGTTCATGTTTAGAGGTTTAGAGGCGTGTCTTTGTTCATGTTTAGCGGTTTAGAGGCGTGTCTTTGTTCCTGTTTAGAGGTTTAGAGGCGTGTCTTTGATCCTCTTTAGAGGTTTAGAGGCGTGTCTTTGTTCATGTTTAGAGGTGTGTCTTTGTTCATGTTTAGCGGTTTAGAGGCGTGTCTTTGTTCATGTTTAGCGGTTTAGAGGCGTGTCTTTATTCCTGTTTAGAGGCGTGTCTTTGATCCTGTTTAGAGGTGTAGAGGCGTGTCTTTGTTCATGTTTAGCGGTTTAGAGGCGTGTCTTTATTCAAGTTTAGAGGTTTAGAGGCGTGTCTTTGTTCCTGTTTAGAGGTTTAGAGGCGTGTCTTGTTCATGTTTAGCGGTTTAGAGGCGTGTCTTTGTTCCTGTTTAGAGGCGTGTCTTTGTTCATGTTTAGAGGTTTAGAGGCGTGTCTTTGTTCCTGTTTAGCAGGTTTAGAGGCGTGTCTTTGTTCCTGTTTAGAGGTTTAGAGGCGTGTCTTTGATCCTCTTTAGAGGTTTAGAGGCGTGTCTTTGTTTCTGTTTAGAGGTTTAGAGGCGTGTCTTTGTTCCTGTTTAGAGGCGTGTCTTTGTTCCTGTTTAGAGGCGTGTCTTTGTTCCTGTTTAGAGACGTGTCTTTGTTCCTGTTTAGAGGCGTGTCTTTGTTCATGTTTAGAGGTTTAGAGGCGTGTCTTTGTTCATGTTTAGCGGTTTAGAGGCGTGTCTTTATTCCTGTTTAGAGGCGTGTCTTTGATCCTGTTTAGAGGTTTAGAGGCGTGTCTTTGTTCCTGTTTAGAGGTGTAGAGACGTGTCTTTATAACTGTTCAGAGGTTTAGAGGCATGTCTTTGTTCCTGTTTAGAGGTGTGTCTCTTTAGAGGTTTAGAGGCGTGTCTTTGTTCCTGTTTAGAGGTTTAGAGGCGTGTCTTTATTCCTGTTCAGAGGTTTAGAGGCATGTCTTTGTTCCTGTTTAGAGGTTTAGAGTCATGTCTTTATAACTGTTTAGAGGCGTGTCTTTATTCCTGTTTAGAGGTTTAGAGAGGCATGTCTTTCTTCATGTTTAGATGTTTAGAGAGGCATGTCTTTCTTCCTGTTTAGAGGTTTAGAGGCGTGTCTTTGTTCATGTTTCGAGGTTTCGAGGCGTGTCTTTATTCCTGTTTAGAGGTTTAGAGAGGCATGTCTTTGTTCATGTTTAGAGGTTTAGAGGCGTGTCTTTGTTCCTGTTTAGAGGCGTGTCTTTGTTCCTGTTTAGAGGCGTGTCTTTGTTCATGTTTAGAGGTTTAGAGGCGTGTCTTTGTTCCTGTTTAGAGGCGTGTCTTTGTTCCTGTTTAGAGGCGTGTCTTTGTTCCTGTTTAGAGGCGTGTCTTTGTTCATGTTTAGAGGTTTAGAGGCGTGTCTTTGTTCATGTTTAGCGGTTTAGAGGCGTGTCTTTGTTCATGTTTAGAGGTTTAGAGGCGTGTCTTTGTTCATGTTTAGAGGTTTAGAGGCGTGTCTTTGTTCATGTTTAGAGGTTTAGAGGCGTGTCTTTGTTCCTGTTTAGAGGCGTGTCTTTGTTCCTGTTTAGCGGTTTAGAGGCGTGTCTTTGTTCATGTTTAGAGGTTTAGAGGCGTGTCTTTGTTCCTGTTTAGAGGCGTGTCTTTGTTCCTGTTTAGAGGTTTAGAGGCGTGTCTTTATTCCTGTTCAGAGGTTTAGAGGCATGTCTTTGTTCCTGTTTAGAGGTTTAGAGGCGTGTCTTTGTTCATGTTTAGCGGTTTAGAGGCGTGTCTTTGTTCATGTTTAGAGGTTTAGAGGCGTGTCTTTGTTCCTGTTTAGAGGTGTAGAGACGTGTCTTTATAACTGTTCAGAGGTTTAGAGGCATGTCTTTGTTCCTGTTTAGAGGTGTGTCTCTTTAGAGGTTTAGAGGCGTGTCTTTGTTCCTGTTTAGAGGTTTAGAGGCGTGTCTTTATTCCTGTTCAGAGGTTTAGAGGCATGTCTTTGTTCCTGTTTAGAGGTTTAGAGTCATGTCTTTATAACTGTTTAGAGGTTTAGAGGCGTGTCTTTGTTCATGTTTAGAGGTTTAGAGGCGTGTCTTTGTTCCTGTTTAGAGGTGTAGAGACGTGTCTTTATAACTGTTCAGAGGTTTAGAGGCATGTCTTTGTTCCTGTTTAGAGGTGTGTCTCTTTAGAGGTTTAGAGGCGTGTCTTTGTTCCTGTTTAGAGGTTTAGAGGCGTGTCTTTATTCCTGTTTAGAGGTTTAGAGAGGCATGTCTTTCTTCATGTTTAGATGTTTAGAGGCGTGTCTTTGTTCATGTTTCGAGGTTTCGAGGCGTGTCTTTATTCCTGTTTAGAGGTTTAGAGAGGCATGTCTTTGTTCATGTTTAGAGGTTTAGAGGCGTGTCTTTGTTCCTGTTTAGAGGCGTGTCTTTGTTCCTGTTTAGAGGCGTGTCTTTGTTCCTGTTTAGAGGCGTGTCTTTGTTCATGTTTAGAGGTTTAGAGACGTGTCTTTGTTCATGTTTAGAGGTTTAGAGGCGTGTCTTTGTTCATGTTTAGCGGTTTAGAGGCGTGTCTTTGTTCATGTTTAGAGGTTTAGAGGCGTGTCTTTGTTCATGTTTAGAGGTTTAGAGGCGTGTCTTTGTTCATGTTTAGAGGTTTAGAGGCGTGTCTTTGTTCCTGTTTAGAGGCGTGTCTTTGTTCCTGTTTAGCGGTTTAGAGGCGTGTTTTTGTTCATGTTTAGAGGTTTAGAGGCGTGTCTTTGTTCCTGTTTAGAGGCGTGTCTTTGTTCCTGTTTAGAGGTCTAGAGGCGTGTCTTTATTCCTGTTCAGAGGTTTAGAGGCATGTCTTTGTTCCTGTTTAGAGGTTTAGAGGCGTGTCTTTGTTCATGTTTAGCGGTTTAGAGGCGTGTCTTTGTTCATGTTTAGAGGTTTAGAGGCGTGTCTTTGTTCATGTTTAGCGGTTTAGAGGCGTGTCTTTGTTCATGTTTAGAGGTGTAGAGGCGTGTCTTTGTTCATGTTTAGAGGTTTAGAGGCGTGTCTTTGTTCATGTTTAGAGGCGTGTCTTTGTTCATGTTTAGAGGCGTGTCTTTGTTCATGTTTAGAGGTTTAGAGGCGTGTCTTTGTTCATGTTTAGCGGTTTAGACGCGTGTTTTTGTTCATGTTTAGAGGTTTAGAGGCGTGTCTTTGTTCCTGTTTAGAGGCGTGTCTTTGTTCCTGTTTAGCGGTTTAGAGGCGTGTTTTTGTTCATGTTTAGAGGTTTAGAGGCGTGTCTTTGTTCCTGTTTAGAGGCGTGTCTTTGTTCCTGTTTAGAGGTTTAGAGGCGTGTCTTTATTCCTGTTCAGAGGTTTAGAGGCATGTCTTTGTTCCTGTTTAGAGGCGTGTCTTTATTCCTGTTTAGAGGTTTAGAGGCATGTCTTTATAACTGTTTAGAGGCGTGTCTTTATTCCTGTTTAGAGGTTTAGAGGCGTGTCTTTGTTCCTATTTAGAGGTGTAGAGGCGTGTCTTTGTTCCTCTTTAGAGGTTTAGAGGCGTGTCTTTGTTCCTATTTAGAGGTGTAGAGGCGTGTCTTTGTTCATGTTTAGCGGTTTAGAGACGTGTCTTTGTTCCTGTTTAGAGGTTTAGAGGCGTGTCTTTGTTCATGTTTAGAGGCGTGTCTTTGTTCCTATTTAGAGGTGTAGAGGCGTGTCTTTGTTCATGTTTAGCGGTTTAGAGACGTGTCTTTGTTCCTGTTTAGAGGTTTAGAGGCGTGTCTTTGTTCATGTTTAGAGGCGTGTCTTTGTTCCTGTTTAGAGATGTGTCTTTGTTCCTGTTTAGAGGCGTGTCTTTGTTCATGTTTAGAGGTTTAGAGGCGTGTCTTTGTTCATGTTTAGCGGTTTAGAGGCGTGTCTTTGTTCCTGTTTAGAGGTTTAGAGGCGTGTCTTTGATCCTCTTTAGAGGTTTAGAGGCGTGTCTTTGTTCATGTTTAGAGGCGTGTCTTTGTTCATGTTTAGCGGTTTAGAGGCGTGTCTTTGTTCCTGTTTAGAGACGTGTCTTTGTTCCTGTTTAGCGGTTTAGAGGCGTGTCTTTGATCCTGTTTAGAGGTTTAGAGGCGTGTCTTTGTTCCTGTTTAGAGGTTGAGAGGCGTGTCTTTATTCCTGTTTAGAGGCGTGTCTTTGAACCTGTTTAGCGGTTTAGAGGCGTGTCTTTGTTCATGTTTAGAGGTTTAGAGGCGTGTCTTTGTTCATGTTTAGAGGTTTAGAGGCGTGTCTTTGTTCCTGTTTAGAGGTTTAGAGGCGTGTCTTTGTTCATGTTTAGAGGTTTAGAGGCGTGTCTTTATTCCTGTTTAGAGGCGTGTCTTTGTTCATGTTTAGAGGTTTAGAGGCGTGTCTTTATTCCTGTTTAGAGGTTTAGAGGCGTGTCTTTGATCCTGTTTAGCGGTTTAGAGGCGTGTCTTTGTTCCTCTTCAGAGGTTTAGAGGCGTGTCTTTGTTCCTATTTAGAGGTGTAGAGGCGTGTCTTTGTTCATGTTTAGAGGCGTGTCTTTGTTCATGTTTAGAGGTTTAGAGGCGTGTCTTTGATCCTGTTTAGCGGTTTAGAGGCGTGTCTTTATTCCTGTTTAGAGGTTTAGAGGCGTGTCTTTGATCCTGTTTAGAGGCGTGTCTTTGTTCCTATTTAGAGGTGTAGAGGCGTGTCTTTGTTCCTGTTTAGAGGTTAAGAGGCATGTCTTTGTTCATGTTTAGAGGTTTAGAGGCGTGTCTTTGTTCCTCTTTAGCGGTTTAGAGGCATGTCTTTATTCCTGTTTAGCGGTTTAGAGAAGTGTCTTTGTTCATGTTTAGAGGTTTAGAGGCGTGTCTTTATTCCTGTTTAGAGGTTTAGAGGCGTGTCTTTGATCCTGTTTAGAGGTTTAGAGGCGTGTCTTTATTCCTGTTTAGAGGTTTAGAGGCGTGTCTTTGATCCTGTTTAGAGGCGTGTCTTTGTTCCTATTTAGAGGTGTAGAGGCGTGTCTTTGTTCATGTTTAGAGGCGTGTCTTTGTTCATGTTTAGAGGTTTAGAGGCGTGTCTTTGATCCTGTTTAGCGGTTTAGAGACGTGTCTTTGTTCATGTTTAGAGGTTTAGAGGCGTGTCTTTGTTCATGTTTAGAGGTTTAGAGGCGTGTCTTTGTTCATGTTTAGCGGTTTAGAGGCGTGTCTTTATTCCTGTTTAGAGGCGTGTCTTTGATCCTGTTTAGAGGCGTGTCTTTGTTCATGTTTAGAGGTTTAGAGGCGTGTCTTTGTTCATGTTTAGCGGTTTAGAGGCGTGTCTTTGTTCCTGTTTAGAGGTTTAGAGGCGTGTCTTTGATCCTCTTTAGAGGTTTAGAGGCGTGTCTTTGTTCATGTTTAGAGGTGTGTCTTTGTTCATGTTTAGCGGTTTAGAGGCGTGTCTTTGTTCATGTTTAGCGGTTTAGAGGCGTGTCTTTATTCCTGTTTAGAGGCGTGTCTTTGATCCTGTTTAGAGGTGTAGAGGCGTGTCTTTGTTCATGTTTAGCGGTTTAGAGGCGTGTCTTTATTCAAGTTTAGAGGTTTAGAGGCGTGTCTTTGTTCCTGTTTAGAGGTTTAGAGGCGTGTCTTGTTCATGTTTAGCGGTTTAGAGGCGTGTCTTTGTTCCTGTTTAGAGGCGTGTCTTTGTTCATGTTTAGAGGTTTAGAGGCGTGTCTTTGTTCCTGTTTAGCAGGTTTAGAGGCGTGTCTTTGTTCCTGTTTAGAGGTTTAGAGGCGTGTCTTTGATCCTCTTTAGAGGTTTAGAGGCGTGTCTTTGTTTCTGTTTAGAGGTTTAGAGGCGTGTCTTTGTTCCTGTTTAGAGGCGTGTCTTTGTTCCTGTTTAGAGGCGTGTCTTTGTTCCTGATTAGAGACGTGTCTTTGTTCCTGTTTAGAGGCGTGTCTTTGTTCATGTTTAGAGGTTTAGAGGCGTGTCTTTGTTCATGTTTAGCGGTTTAGAGGCGTGTCTTTATTCCTGTTTAGAGGCGTGTCTTTGATCCTGTTTAGAGGTTTAGAGGCGTGTCTTTGTTCCTGTTTAGAGGTGTAGAGACGTGTCTTTATAACTGTTCAGAGGTTTAGAGGCATGTCTTTGTTCCTGTTTAGAGGTGTGTCTCTTTAGAGGTTTAGAGGCGTGTCTTTGTTCCTGTTTAGAGGTTTAGAGGCGTGTCTTTATTCCTGTTCAGAGGTTTAGAGGCATGTCTTTGTTCCTGTTTAGAGGTTTAGAGTCATGTCTTTATAACTGTTTAGAGGCGTGTCTTTATTCCTGTTTAGAGGTTTAGAGAGGCATGTCTTTCTTCATGTTTAGATGTTTAGAGAGGCATGTCTTTCTTCCTGTTTAGAGGTTTAGAGGCGTGTCTTTGTTCATGTTTCGAGGTTTCGAGGCGTGTCTTTATTCCTGTTTAGAGGTTTAGAGAGGCATGTCTTTGTTCATGTTTAGAGGTTTAGAGGCGTGTCTTTGTTCCTGTTTAGAGGCGTGTCTTTGTTCCTGTTTAGAGGCGTGTCTTTGTTCATGTTTAGAGGTTTAGAGGCGTGTCTTTGTTCCTGTTTAGAGGCGTGTCTTTGTTCCTGTTTAGAGGCGTGTCTTTGTTCCTGTTTAGAGGCGTGTCTTTGTTCATGTTTAGAGGTTTAGAGACGTGTCTTTGTTCATGTTTAGCGGTTTAGAGGCGTGTCTTTGTTCATGTTTAGAGGTTTAGAGGCGTGTCTTTGTTCATGTTTAGAGGTTTAGAGGCGTGTCTTTGTTCATGTTTAGAGGTTTAGAGGCGTGTCTTTGTTCCTGTTTAGAGGCGTGTCTTTGTTCCTGTTTAGCGGTTTAGAGGCGTGTCTTTGTTCATGTTTAGAGGTTTAGAGGCGTGTCTTTGTTCCTGTTTAGAGGCGTGTCTTTGTTCCTGTTTAGAGGTTTAGAGGCGTGTCTTTATTCCTGTTCAGAGGTTTAGAGGCATGTCTTTGTTCCTGTTTAGAGGTTTAGAGGCGTGTCTTTGTTCATGTTTAGCGGTTTAGAGGCGTGTCTTTGTTCATGTTTAGAGGTTTAGAGGCGTGTCTTTGTTCCTGTTTAGAGGTGTAGAGACGTGTCTTTATAACTGTTCAGAGGTTTAGAGGCATGTCTTTGTTCCTGTTTAGAGGTGTGTCTCTTTAGAGGTTTAGAGGCGTGTCTTTGTTCCTGTTTAGAGGTTTAGAGGCGTGTCTTTATTCCTGTTCAGAGGTTTAGAGGCATGTCTTTGTTCCTGTTTAGAGGTTTAGAGTCATGTCTTTATAACTGTTTAGAGGTTTAGAGGCGTGTCTTTGTTCATGTTTAGAGGTTTAGAGGCGTGTCTTTGTTCCTGTTTAGAGGTGTAGAGACGTGTCTTTATAACTGTTCAGAGGTTTAGAGGCATGTCTTTGTTCCTGTTTAGAGGTGTGTCTCTTTAGAGGTTTAGAGGCGTGTCTTTGTTCCTGTTTAGAGGTTTAGAGGCGTGTCTTTATTCCTGTTTAGAGGTTTAGAGAGGCATGTCTTTCTTCATGTTTAGATGTTTAGAGGCGTGTCTTTGTTCATGTTTCGAGGTTTCGAGGCGTGTCTTTATTCCTGTTTAGAGGTTTAGAGAGGCATGTCTTTGTTCATGTTTAGAGGTTTAGAGGCGTGTCTTTGTTCCTGTTTAGAGGCGTGTCTTTGTTCCTGTTTAGAGGCGTGTCTTTGTTCCTGTTTAGAGGCGTGTCTTTGTTCATGTTTAGAGGTTTAGAGACGTGTCTTTGTTCATGTTTAGAGGTTTAGAGGCGTGTCTTTGTTCATGTTTAGCGGTTTAGAGGCGTGTCTTTGTTCATGTTTAGAGGTTTAGAGGCGTGTCTTTGTTCATGTTTAGAGGTTTAGAGGCGTGTCTTTGTTCATGTTTAGAGGTTTAGAGGCGTGTCTTTGTTCCTGTTTAGAGGCGTGTCTTTGTTCCTGTTTAGCGGTTTAGAGGCGTGTTTTTGTTCATGTTTAGAGGTTTAGAGGCGTGTCTTTGTTCCTGTTTAGAGGCGTGTCTTTGTTCCTGTTTAGAGGTCTAGAGGCGTGTCTTTATTCCTGTTCAGAGGTTTAGAGGCATGTCTTTGTTCCTGTTTAGAGGTTTAGAGGCGTGTCTTTGTTCATGTTTAGCGGTTTAGAGGCGTGTCTTTGTTCATGTTTAGAGGTTTAGAGGCGTGTCTTTGTTCATGTTTAGCGGTTTAGAGGCGTGTCTTTGTTCATGTTTAGAGGTGTAGAGGCGTGTCTTTGTTCATGTTTAGAGGTTTAGAGGCGTGTCTTTGTTCATGTTTAGAGGCGTGTCTTTGTTCATGTTTAGAGGCGTGTCTTTGTTCATGTTTAGAGGTTTAGAGGCGTGTCTTTGTTCATGTTTAGCGGTTTAGACGCGTGTTTTTGTTCATGTTTAGAGGTTTAGAGGCGTGTCTTTGTTCCTGTTTAGAGGCGTGTCTTTGTTCCTGTTTAGCGGTTTAGAGGCGTGTTTTTGTTCATGTTTAGAGGTTTAGAGGCGTGTCTTTGTTCCTGTTTAGAGGCGTGTCTTTGTTCCTGTTTAGAGGTTTAGAGGCGTGTCTTTATTCCTGTTCAGAGGTTTAGAGGCATGTCTTTGTTCCTGTTTAGAGGCGTGTCTTTATTCCTGTTTAGAGGTTTAGAGGCATGTCTTTATAACTGTTTAGAGGCGTGTCTTTATTCCTGTTTAGAGGTTTAGAGAGGCATGTCTTTCTTCCTGTTTAGAGGTTTAGAGGCGTGTCTCTGTTCATGTTTCGAGGTTTCGAGGCGTGTCTTTATTCCTGTTTAGAGGTTTAGAGAAGCATGTCTTTGTTCATGTTTAGAGGTTTAGAGGCGTGTCTTTGTTCCTGTTTAGAGGCGTGTCTTTGTTCATGTTTAGAGGTTTAGAGGCGTGTCTTTGTTCCTGTTTAGAGGCGTGTCTTTGTTCATGTTTAGAGGCGTGTCTTTGTTCATGTTTAGAGGTTTAGAGGCATGTCTTTGTTCATGTTTAGAGGTTTAGAGGCGTGTCTTTGTTCCTGTTTAGAGGTTTAGAGACGTGTCTTTGTTCATGTTTAGCGGTTTAGAGGCGTGTCTTTGTTCATGTTTAGAGGTTTAGAGGCGTGTCTTTGTTCATGTTTAGAGGTTTAGAGAGGCATGTCTTTGTTCATGTTTAGAGGTTTAGAGGCGTGTCTTTGTTCATGTTTAGAGGCGTGTCTTTGTTCATGTTTAGAGGTTTAGAGGCGTGTCTTTGTTCATGTTTAGAGGCGTGTCTTTGTTCATGTTTAGAGGTTTAGAGGCGTGTCTTTGTTCATGTTTAGAGGCGTGTCTTTGTTCATGTTTAGCGGTTTAGAGGCGTGTCTTTCTTCATGTTTAGAGGTTTAGAGGCGTGTCTTTATTCATGTTTAGAGGTTTAGAGACGTGTCTTTGTTCATGTTTAGAGGTTTAGAGGCGTGTCTTTGTTCATGTTTAGAGGTTTAGAGGCATGTCTTTGTTCATGTTTAGAGGTTTAGAGACGTGTCTTTGTTCATGTTTAGAGGTTTAGAGGCGTGTCTTTGTTCATGTTTAGAGGTTTAGAGGCGTGTCTTTGTTCATGTTTCGAGGTTTAGAGGCGTGTTTTTGTTCATGTTTAGAGGTTTAGAGGCGTGTCTTTATTCATGTTTAGAGGTTTAGAGGCGTGTCTTTGTTCATGTTTAGAGGTTTAGAGGCGTGTCTTTATTCATGTTTAGAGGTTTAGAGGCGTGTCTTTGTTCATGTTTAGAGGTTTAGAGGCGTGTCTTTGTTCCTGTTTAGAGGCGTGTCTTTGTTCATGTTTAGAGGTTTAGAGGCGTGTCTTTATTCCTGTTTAGAGGTTTAGAGAAGCATGTCTTTGTTCATGTTTAGAGGTTTAGAGGCGTGTCTTTGTTCATGTTTAGAGGTTTAGAGGCGTGTCTTTGTTCCTGTTTAGAGACGTGTCTTTGTTCCTGTTTAGAGGCGTGTCTTTGTTCCTGTTTAGAGACGTGTCTTTGTTCCTGTTTAGAGGCGTGTCTTTGTTCATGTTTAGAGGTTTAGAGGCGTGTCTTTATTCCTGTTTAGCGGTTTAGAGGCGTGTCTTTGTTCATGTTTAGAGGTTTAGAGGCGTGTCTTTGTTCCTGTTTAGAGGTGTAGAGACGTGTCTTTATAACTGTTCAGAGGTTTAGAGGCATGTCTTTGTTCCTGTTTAGAGGTGTGTCTCTTTAGAGGTTTAGAGGCGTGTCTTTGTTCCTGTTTAGAGGTTTAGAGGCGTGTCTTTATTCCTGTTCAGAGGTTTAGAGGCATGTCTTTGTTCCTGTTTAGAGGTTTAGAGTCATGTCTTTATAACTGTTTAGAGGTTTAGAGGCATGTCTTTATAACTGTTTAGAGGCGTGTCTTTATTCCTGTTTAGAGGTTTAGAGGCATGTCTTTGTTCCTGTTTAGAGGTTTAGAGGCATGTCTTTATAACTGTTTAGAGGCGTGTCTTTATTCCTGTTTAGAGGTTTAGAGGCGTGTCTTTGTTTATGTTTCGAGGTTTCGAGGCGTGTCTTTATTCCTGTTTAAAGGTTTAGAGAGGCATGTCTTTGTTCATGTTTAGAGGTTTAGAGGCGTGTCTTTGTTCCTGTTTAGAGGCGTGTCTTTGTTCCTGTTTAGAGGCGTGTCTTTGTTCATGTTTAGAGGTTTAGAGGCGTGTCTTTGTTCCTGTTTAGAGGTGTGTCTTTGTTCATGTTTAGAGGTTTAGAGGCGTGTCTTTGTTCATGTTTAGCGGTTAAGAGGCGTGTCTTTGTTCATGTTTAGAGGTTTAGAGGCGTGTCTTTGTTCATGTTTAGCGGTTTAGAGGCGTGTCTTTGTTCATGTTTAGAGGCGTGTCTTTGTTCATGTTTAGAGGCGTGTCTTTGTTCATGTTTAGAGGTTTAGAGGCGTGTCTTTGTTCATGTTTAGCGGTTTAGAGGCGTGTTTTTGTTCATGTTTAGAGGTTTAGAGGCGTGTCTTTGTTCCTGTTTAGAGGCGTGTCTTTGTTCATGTTTAGAGGTTTAGAGCCGTGTCTTTGTTCCTGTTTAGAGGCGTGTCTTTGTTCCTGTTTAGAGGTTTAGAGGCGTGTCTTTATTCCTGTTCAGAGGTTTAGAGGCATGTCTTTGTTCCTGTTTAGAGGTTTAGAGGCATGTCTTTATAACTGTTTAGAGGCGTGTCTTTATTCCTGTTTAGAGGTTTAGAGAGGCATGTCTTTCTTCCTGTTTAGAGGTTTAGAGGCGTGTCTTTGTTCATGTTTCGAGGTTTCGAGGCGTGTCTTTATTCCTGTTTAGAGGTTTAGAGAGGCATGTCTTTGTTCATGTTTAGAGGCGTGTCTTTGTTCATGTTTAGAGGTTTAGAGGCGTGTCTTTGTTCCTGTTTAGAGGCGTGTCTTTGTTCATGTTTAGAGGTTTAGAGGCATGTCTTTGTTCATGTTTAGAGGTTTAGAGGCGTGTCTTTGTTCCTGTTTAGAGGTGTGTCTTTGTTCATGTTTAGAGGTTTAGAGGCGTGTCTTTGTTCCTGTTTAGAGGTTTAGAGGCGTGTCTTTGTTCATGTTTAGAGGTTTAGAGGCGTGTCTTTGTTCATGTTTAGCGGTTTAGAGGCGTGTCTTTGTTCATGTTTAGAGGTTTAGAGGCGTGTCTTTGTTCATGTTTAGCGGTTTAGAGGCGTGTCTTTGTTCATGTTTAGAGGTGTAGAGGCGTGTCTTTGTTCATGTTTAGAGGTTTAGAGGCGTGTCTTTGTTCATGTTTAGAGGCGTGTCTTTGTTCATGTTTAGAGGCGTGTCTTTGTTCATGTTTAGAGGTTTAGAGGCGTGTCTTTGTTCATGTTTAGCGGTTTAGAGGCGTGTTTTTGTTCATGTTTAGAGGTTTAGAGGCGTGTCTTTGTTCCTGTTTAGAGGCGTGTCTTTGTTCATGTTTAGAGGTTTAGAGGCGTGTCTTTATTCATGTTTAGAGGCGTGTCTTTGTTCATGTTTAGAGGCGTGTCTTTGTTCATGTTTAGAGGTTTAGAGGCGTGTCTTTGTTCATGTTTAGCGGTTTAGAGGCGTGTTTTTGTTCATGTTTAGAGGTTTAGAGGCGTGTCTTTGTTCCTGTTTAGAGGCGTGTCTTTGTTCATGTTTAGCGGTTTAGAGGCGTGTTTTTGTTCATGTTTAGAGGTTTAGAGGCGTGTCTTTGTTCCTGTTTAGAGGCGTGTCTTTGTTCATGTTTAGCGGTTTAGAGGCGTGTTATTGTTCATGTTTAGAGGTTTAGAGGCGTGTCTTTGTTCCTGTTTAGAGGTTTAGAGGCGTGTCTTTATTCCTGTTCAGAGGTTTAGAGGCATGTCTTTGTTCCTGTTTAGAGGTTTAGAGGCATGTCTTTATAACTGTTTAGAGGCGTGTCTTTATTCCTGTTTAGAGGCGTGTCTTTGTTCATGTTTAGAGGTTTAGAGGCATGTCTTTGTTCATGTTTAGAGGTTTAGAGGCGTGTCTTTGTTCCTGTTTAGAGGTGTGTCTTTGTTCATGTTTAGAGGTTCAGAGGCGTGTCTTTGGTCATGTTTAGCGGTTTAGAGGCGTGTTTTTGTTCATGTTTAGAGGTTTAGAGGCGTGTCTTTCTTCCTGTTTAGAGGTGTAGAGGCGTGTCTTTGTTCCTGTTTAGAGGCTTCGAGGCGTGTCTTTATTCCTGTTTAGAGGTTTAGAGAGGCATGTCTTTGTTCATGTTTAGAGGTTTAGAGTCGTGTCTTTGTTCCTGTTTAGAGGCGTGTCTTTGTTCATGTTTAGAGGTTTAGAGGCGTGTCTTTGTTCATGTTTAGAGGTTTAGAGGCGTGTCTTTGTTCTTGTTTAGAGGCGTGTCTTTGTTCCTGCTTAGAGGCGTGTCTTTGTTCATGTTTAGAGGTTTAGAGGCGTGTCTTTGTTCATGTTTAGAGGTTTAGAGGCGTGTCTTTGTTCCTGTTTAGAGGCATGTCTTTGTTCATGTTTAGAGGTTTAGAGGCATGTCTTTCTTCATGTTTAGAGGTTTAGAGGCGTGTCTTTGTTCCTGTTTAGCGGTTTAGAGGCGTGTCTTTGTTCCTGTTTAGAGGCATGTCTTTGTTCATGTTTAAAGGTTTTGAGGCGTGTCTTTGTTCCTGTTTAGAGGCGTGTCTTTGTTCATGTTTAGAGGTTTAGAGGCGTGTCTTTGTTCATGTTTAGAGGTTTAGAGGCATGTCTTTGTTCATGTTTAGAGGTTTAGAGGCGTGTCTTTGTTCCTGTTTAGAGGCGTGTCTTTGTTCATGTTTAGAGGTTTAGAGGCGTTTCTTTGTTCATGTTTAGCGGTTTAGAGGCGTGTCTTTGTTCCTGTTTAGAGGTTTAGAGGCGTGTCTTTGTTCCTGTTTAGAGGTGTAGAGGCGTGTCTTTGTTCCTGTTTAGAGGTTTAGAGGCGTGTCTTTGTTCATGTTTAGAGGTGTGTCTCTTTAGAGGTGTAGAGGCGTGTCTTTGTTCATGTTTAGAGGTTTAGAGGCGTGTCTTTGTTCCTGTTTAGAGGTGTAGAGGCGTGTCTTTGTTTCTGTTTAGAGGTTTAGAGGCGTGTCTTTGTTCCTGTTTAGAGGTTTAGAGGCGTGTCTTTGTTCCTGTTTAGAGGTGTAGAGGCGTGTCTTTGTTCCTGTTTAGAGGTTTAGAGGCGTGTCTTTGTTCATGTTTAGAGGTGTGTCTCTTTAGAGGTGTAGAGGCGTGTCTTTGTTCATGTTTAGAGGTTTAGAGGCGTGTCTTTGTTCCTGTTTAGAGGTGTAGAGGCGTGTCTTTGTTCCTGTTTAGAGGTGTAGAGGCGTGTCTTTGTTCATGTTTAGAGGTTTAGAGGCGTGTCTTTGTTCCTGTTTAGAGGTGTAGAGGCGTGTCTTTGTTCATGTTTAGAGGTGTGTCTCTTTAGAGGTGTAGAGGTGTGTCTTTGTTCATGTTTAGAGGTTTAGAGGCGTGTCTTTGGTCATGTTTAGCGGTTTAGAGGCGTGTCTTTGTTCATGTTTAGAGGTTTAGAGGCGTGTCTTTGTTCCTGTTTAGAGGTGTAGAGGCGTGTCTTTGTTCCTGTTTAGAGGTTTAGAGGCGTGTCTTTGTTCCTGTTTAGAGGTGTAGAGGCGTGTCTTTGTTCATGTTTAGAGGTTTAGAGAGGCATGTCTTTCTTCATGTTTAGATGTTTAGAGGCGTGTCTTTGTTCCTGTTTAGAGGCGTGTCTTTGTTACTGTTTAGAGGCGTGTCTTCATTCCTGTTTAGAGGTTTAGAGAGGCATGTCTTTCTTCATGTTTAGATGTTTAGAGGCGTGTCTTTGTTCCTGTTCAGAGGTTTAGAGAGGCATGTCTTTCTTCATGTTTAGATGTTTAGAGGCGTGTCTTTGTTCCTGTTTAGAGGCGTGTCTTTGTTACTGTTTAGAGGCGTGTCTTTGTTCCTGTTTAGAGGTTTAGAGGCGTGTCTTTATTCCTGTTCAGAGGTTTAGAGGCATGTCTTTGTTCCTGTTTAGAGGTTTAGAGGCATGTCTTTATAACTGTTTAGAGGCATGTCTTTCTTCCTGTTTAGAGGTTTAGAGGCGTGTCTTTGTTCATGTTTCGAGGTTTCGAGGCGTGTCTTTATTCCTGTTTAGAGGTTTAGAGAGGCATGTCTTTGTTCATGTTTAGAGGTTTAGAGGCGTGTCTTTGTTCATGTTTAGAGGTTTAGAGGCGTGTCTTTGTTCCTGTTTAGAGGCGTGTCTTTGGTCATGTTTAGCGGTTTAGAGGCGTGTCTTTGTTCATGTTGAGAGGTTTAGAGGCGTGTCTTTGTTCATGTTTAGCGGTTTAGAGGCGTGTCTTTGTTCATGTTTAGAGGTGTAGAGGCGTGTCTTTGTTCCTATTTAGAGGTGTAGAGGCGTGTCTTTGTTCATGTTTAGAGGCGTGTCTTTGTTCATGTTTAGAGGTGTGTCTCTTTAGAGGTGTAGAGGCGTGTCTTTGTTCATGTTTAGAGGTTTAGAGGCGTGTCTTTGTTCCTGTTTAGAGGTGTAGAGGCGTGTCTTTGTTCCTGTTTAGAGGTGTAGAGGCGTGTCTTTGTTCATGTTTAGAGGTTTAGAGGCGTGTCTTTGTTCCTGTTTAGAGGTGTAGAGGCGTGTCTTTGTTCATGTTTAGAGGTGTGTCTCTTTAGAGGTGTAGAGGTGTGTCTTTGTTCATGTTTAGAGGTTTAGAGGCGTGTCTTTGGTCATGTTTAGCGGTTTAGAGGCGTGTCTTTGTTCATGTTTAGAGGTTTAGAGGCGTGTCTTTGTTCCTGTTTAGAGGTGTAGAGGCGTGTCTTTGTTCCTGTTTAGAGGTTTAGAGGCGTGTCTTTGTTCCTGTTTAGAGGTGTAGAGGCGTGTCTTTGTTCATGTTTAGAGGTTTAGAGAGGCATGTCTTTCTTCATGTTTAGATGTTTAGAGGCGTGTCTTTGTTCCTGTTTAGAGGCGTGTCTTTGTTACTGTTTAGAGGCGTGTCTTCATTCCTGTTTAGAGGTTTAGAGAGGCATGTCTTTCTTCATGTTTAGATGTTTAGAGGCGTGTCTTTGTTCCTGTTCAGAGGTTTAGAGAGGCATGTCTTTCTTCATGTTTAGATGTTTAGAGGCGTGTCTTTGTTCCTGTTTAGAGGCGTGTCTTTGTTACTGTTTAGAGGCGTGTCTTTGTTCCTGTTTAGAGGTTTAGAGGCGTGTCTTTATTCCTGTTCAGAGGTTTAGAGGCATGTCTTTGTTCCTGTTTAGAGGTTTAGAGGCATGTCTTTATAACTGTTTAGAGGCATGTCTTTCTTCCTGTTTAGAGGTTTAGAGGCGTGTCTTTGTTCATGTTTCGAGGTTTCGAGGCGTGTCTTTATTCCTGTTTAGAGGTTTAGAGAGGCATGTCTTTGTTCATGTTTAGAGGTTTAGAGGCGTGTCTTTGTTCATGTTTAGAGGTTTAGAGGCGTGTCTTTGTTCCTGTTTAGAGGCGTGTCTTTGTTCATGTTTAGAGGTTTAGAGGCGTGTCTTTGTTCCTGTTTAGAGGCGTGTCTTTGTTCATGTTTAGAGGTTTAGAGGCGTGTCTTTGGTCATGTTTAGCGGTTTAGAGGCGTGTCTTTGTTCATGTTGAGAGGTTTAGAGGCGTGTCTTTGTTCATGTTTAGCGGTTTAGAGGCGTGTCTTTGTTCATGTTTAGAGGTGTAGAGGCGTGTCTTTGTTCCTATTTAGAGGTGTAGAGGCGTGTCTTTGTTCATGTTTAGAGGCGTGTCTTTGTTCATGTTTAGAGGTTTAGAGGCGTGTCTTTATTCATGTTTAGAGGTTTAGAGGCGTGTCTTTATTCATGTTTAGAGGTTTAGAGACGTGTCTTTGTTCATGTTTAGAGGTTTAGAGGCGTGTCTTTGTTCATGTTTAGAGGTTTAGAGGCGTGTCTTTGTTCATGTTTAGAGGTTTAGAGGCGTGTCTTTGATCATGTTTAGAGGTTTAGAGAGGCATGTCTTTGTTCATGTTTAGAGGTTTAGAGGCGTGTCTTTGTTCCTGTTTAGAGGCGTGTCTTTGTTCATGTTTGGAGGTTTAGAGGCGTGTCTTTGTTCATGTTTAGAGGCGTGTCTTTGTTCATGTTTAGAGGTTTAGAGGCGTGTCTTTGTTCATGTTTAGAGGTTTAGAGGCGTGTCTTTGTTCATGTTTAGAGGCGTGTCTTTGTTCATGTTTAGAGGTTTAGAGGCGTGTCTTTGTTCATGTTTAGAGGTTTAGAGGCGTGTCTTTGTTCATGTTTAGAGGTTTAGAGGCGTGTCTTTGTTCCTGTTTAGAGGCGTGTCTTTGTTCCTGTTTAGAGGCGTGTCTTTGTTCATGTTTAGAGGTTTAGAGGCGTGTCTTTGTTCCTGTTTAGAGGTTTAGAGGCGTGTCTTTGTTCATGTTTAGAGGCGTGTCTTTGTTCATGTTTAGAGGTTTAGAGGCGTGTCTTTGTTCATGTTTAGAGGTTTAGAGGCGTGTCTTTGTTCATGTTTAGAGGCGTGTCTTTGTTCATGTTTAGAGGCGTGTCTTTGTTCCTGTTTAGAGGCGTGTCTTTGTTCATGTTTAGAGGTTTAGAGGCGTGTCTTTGTTCCTGTTTAGAGGTTTAGAGGCGTGTCTTTGTTCATGTTTAGAGGCGTGTCTTTGTTCATGTTTAGAGGTTTAGAGGCGTGTCTTTGTTCATGTTTAGAGGTTTAGAGGCGTGTCTTTGTTCATGTTTAGAGGTTTAGAGGCGTGTCTTTGTTCCTGTTTAGAGGCGTGTCTTTGTTCCTGTTTAGAGGCGTGTCTTTGTTCATGTTTAGAGGTTTAGAGGCGTGTCTTTGGTCATGTTTAGCGGTTTAGAGGCGTGTCTTTGTTCATGTTTAGAGGTTTAGAGGCGTGTCTTTATTCATGTTTAGAGGTTTAGAGACGTGTCTTTGTTCATGTTTAGAGGTTTAGAGGCGTGTCTTTGTTCATGTTTAGAGGTTTAGAGGCGTGTCTTTGTTCATGTTTAGAGGTTTAGAGGCGTGTCTTTGATCATGTTTAGAGGTTTAGAGAGGCATGTCTTTGTTCATGTTTAGAGGTTTAGAGGCGTGTCTTTGTTCCTGTTTAGAGGCGTGTCTTTGTTCATGTTTAGAGGTTTAGAGGCGTGTCTTTGTTCATGTTTAGAGGCGTGTCTTTGTTCATGTTTAGAGGTTTAGAGGCGTGTCTTTGTTCATGTTTAGAGGTTTAGAGGCGTGTCTTTGTTCATGTTTAGAGGCGTGTCTTTGTTCATGTTTAGAGGTTTAGAGGCGTGTCTTTGTTCCTGTTTAGAGGCGTGTCTTTGTTCATGTTTAGAGGTTTAGAGGCGTGTCTTTGTTCATGTTTAGAGGTTTAGAGGCGTGTCTTTGTTCCTGTTTAGAGGCGTGTCTTCGTTCCTGTTTAGAGGCGTGTCTTTGTTCATGTTTAGAGGTTTAGAGGCGTGTCTTTGTTCATGTTTAGAGGTTTAGAGGCGTGTCTTTGTTCATGTTTAGAGGCGTGTCTTTGTTCCTGTTTAGAGGCGTGTCTTTGTTCATGTTTAGAGGTTTAGAGGCGTGTCTTTGTTCCTGTTTAGAGGTTTAGAGGCGTGTCTTTGTTCATGTTTAGAGGCGTGTCTTTGTTCATGTTTAGAGGTTTAGAGGCGTGTCTTTGTTCATGTTTAGAGGTTTAGAGGCGTGTCTTTGTTCATGTTTAGAGGTTTAGAGGCGTGTCTTTGTTCCTGTTTAGAGGCGTGTCTTTGTTCCTGTTTAGAGGCGTGTCTTTGTTCATGTTTAGAGGTTTAGAGGCGTGTCTTTGTTCCTGTTTAGAGGTTTAGAGGCGTGTCTTTGTTCATGTTTAGAGGCGTGTCTTTGTTCATGTTTAGAGGTTTAGAGGCGTGTCTTTGTTCATGTTTAGAGGTTTAGAGGCGTGTCTTTGTTCCTGTTTAGAGGCGTGTCTTTGTTCATGTTTAGAGGTTTAGAGGCGTGTCTTTGTTCCTGTTTAGAGGCGTGTCTTTGTTCATGTTTAGAGGCATGTCTTTGTTCATGTTTAGAGGTTTAGAGGCGTGTCTTTGTTCCTGTTTAGAGGCGTGTCTTTGTTCATGTTTAGAGGTTTAGAGGCGTGTCTTTGGTCATGTTTAGCGGTTTAGAGGCGTGTCTTTGTTCATGTTGAGAGGTTTAGAGGCGTGTCTTTGTTCATGTTTAGCGGTTTAGAGGCGTGTCTTTGTTCATGTTTAGAGGTGTAGAGGCGTGTCTTTGTTCATGTTGAGAGGTTTAGAGGCGTGTCTTTATTCATGTTTAGAGGTTTAGAGGCGTGTCTTTATTCATGTTTAGAGGTTTAGAGACGTGTCTTTGTTCATGTTTAGAGGTTTAGAGGCGTGTCTTTGTTCATGTTTAGAGGTTTAGAGGCGTGTCTTTGTTCATGTTTAGAGGCATGTCTTTGTTCATGTTTAGAGGTTTAGAGGCGTGTCTTTGTTCATGTTTAGAGGTTTAGAGGCGTGTCTTTGTTCCTGTTTAGAGGCGTGTCTTTGTTCATGTTTAGAGGTTTAGAGGCGTGTCTTTGTTCCTGTTTAGAGGCGTGTCTTTGTTCATGTTTAGAGGTTTAGAGGCGTGTCTTTGGTCATGTTTAGCGGTTTAGAGGCGTGTCTTTGTTCATGTTGAGAGGTTTAGAGGCGTGTCTTTGTTCATGTTTAGCGGTTTAGAGGCGTGTCTTTGTTCATGTTTAGAGGTGTAGAGGCGTGTCTTTGTTCATGTTGAGAGGTTTAGAGGCGTGTCTTTATTCATGTTTAGAGGTTTAGAGGCGTGTCTTTATTCATGTTTAGAGGTTTAGAGACGTGTCTTTGTTCATGTTTAGAGGTTTAGAGGCGTGTCTTTGTTCATGTTTAGAGGTTTAGAGGCGTGTCTTTGTTCATGTTTAGAGGTTTAGAGGCGTGTCTTTGATCATGTTTAGAGGTTTAGAGAGGCATGTCTTTGTTCATGTTTAGAGGTTTAGAGGCGTGTCTTTGTTCCTGTTTAGAGGCGTGTCTTTGTTCATGTTTAGAGGTTTAGAGGCGTGTCTTTGTTCATGTTTAGAGGCGTGTCTTTGTTCATGTTTAGAGGTTTAGAGGCGTGTCTTTGTTCATGTTTAGAGGTTTAGAGGCGTGTCTTTGTTCATGTTTAGAGGCGTGTCTTTGTTCATGTTTAGAGGTTTAGAGGCGTGTCTTTGTTCATGTTTAGAGGTTTAGAGGCGTGTCTTTGTTCATGTTTAGAGGTTTAGAGGCGTGTCTTTGTTCCTGTTTAGAGGCGTGTCTTTGTTCCTGTTTAGAGGCGTGTCTTTGTTCATGTTTAGAGGTTTAGAGGCGTGTCTTTGTTCCTGTTTAGAGGTTTAGAGGCGTGTCTTTGTTCATGTTTAGAGGCGTGTCTTTGTTCATGTTTAGAGGTTTAGAGGCGTGTCTTTGTTCATGTTTAGAGGTTTAGAGGCGTGTCTTTGTTCATGTTTAGAGGCGTGTCTTTGTTCATGTTTAGAGGTTTAGAGAGGCATGTCTTTGTTCATGTTTAGAGGTTTAGAGGCGTGTCTTTGTTCATGTTTAGAGGTTTAGAGGCGTGTCTTTGTTCCTGTTTAGAGGCGTGTCTTTGTTCATGTTTAGAGGTTTAGAGGCGTGTCTTTGTTCCTGTTTAGAGGCGTGTCTTTGTTCATGTTTAGAGGTTTAGAGGCGTGTCTTTGGTCATGTTTAGCGGTTTAGAGGCGTGTCTTTGTTCATGTTGAGAGGTTTAGAGGCGTGTCTTTGTTCATGTTTAGCGGTTTAGAGGCGTGTCTTTGTTCATGTTTAGAGGTGTAGAGGCGTGTCTTTGTTCCTATTTAGAGGTGTAGAGGCGTGTCTTTGTTCATGTTTAGAGGCGTGTCTTTGTTCATGTTTAGAGGTTTAGAGGCGTGTCTTTATTCATGTTTAGAGGTTTAGAGGCGTGTCTTTATTCATGTTTAGAGGTTTAGAGACGTGTCTTTGTTCAT
Organism: Taurulus bubalis; assembly: GCF_910589615.1. Taxonomy (NCBI): domain Eukaryota; kingdom Metazoa; phylum Chordata; class Actinopteri; order Perciformes; family Cottidae; genus Taurulus; species Taurulus bubalis. Next base: position 1,190,911 of record NC_136609.1, on the reverse strand, counting down.
GTTTAGAGGTTTAGAGGCGTGTCTTTGTTCATGTTTAGAGGTTTAGAGGCGTGTCTTTGTTCATGTTTAGAGGTTTAGAGGCGTGTCTTTGATCATGTTTAGAGGTTTAGAGAGGCATGTCTTTGTTCATGTTTAGAGGTTTAGAGGCGTGTCTTTGTTCCTGTTTAGAGGCGTGTCTTTGTTCATGTTTAGAGGTTTAGAGGCGTGTCTTTGTTCATGTTTAGAGGCGTGTCTTTGTTCATGTTTAGAGGTTTAGAGGCGTGTCTTTGTTCATGTTTAGAGGTTTAGAGGCGTGTCTTTGTTCATGTTTAGAGGCGTGTCTTTGTTCATGTTTAGAGGTTTAGAGGCGTGTCTTTGTTCATGTTTAGAGGTTTAGAGGCGTGTCTTTGTTCATGTTTAGAGGCGTGTCTTTGTTCATGTTTAGAGGTTTAGAGGCGTGTCTTTGTTCCTGTTTAGAGGCGTGTCTTTGTTCATGTTTAGAGGTTTAGAGGCGTGTCTTTGTTCATGTTTAGAGGTTTAGAGGCGTGTCTTTGTTCCTGTTTAGAGGCGTGTCTTCGTTCCTGTTTAGAGGCGTGTCTTTGTTCATGTTTAGAGGTTTAGAGGCGTGTCTTTGTTCATGTTTAGAGGTTTAGAGGAGTGTCTTTGTTCATGTTTAGAGGCGTGTCTTTGTTCCTGTTTAGAGGCGTGTCTTTGTTCATGTTTAGAGGTTTAGAGGCGTGTCTTTGTTCCTGTTTAGAGGTTTAGAGGCGTGTCTTTGTTCATGTTTAGAGGCGTGTCTTTGTTCATGTTTAGAGGTTTAGAGGCGTGTCTTTGTTCATGTTTAGAGGTTTAGAGGCGTGTCTTTGTTCATGTTTAGAGGCGTGTCTTTGTTCATGTTTAGAGGCGTGTCTTTGTTCATGTTTAGAGGTTTAGAGGCGTGTCTTTGTTCCTGTTTAGAGGTTTAGAGGCGTGTCTTTGTTCATGTTTAGAGGCGTGTCTTTGTTCATGTTTAGAGGTTTAGAGGCGTGTCTTTGTTCATGTTTAGAGGTTTAGAGGCGTGTCTTTGTTCATGTTTAGAGGTTTAGAGGCGTGTCTTTGTTCCTGTTTAGAGGCGTGTCTTTGTTCCTGTTTAGAGGCGTGTCTTTGTTCATGTTTAGAGGTTTAGAGGCGTGTCTTTGTTCCTGTTTAGAGGTTTAGAGGCGTGTCTTTGTTCATGTTTAGAGGCGTGTCTTTGTTCATGTTTAGAGGTTTAGAGGCGTGTCTTTGTTCATGTTTAGAGGTTTAGAGGCGTGTCTTTGTTCATGTTTAGAGGTTTAGAGGCGTGTCTTTGTTCCTGTTTAGAGGCGTGTCTTTGTTCCTGTTTAGAGGCGTGTCTTTGTTCATGTTTAGAGGTTTAGAGGCGTGTCTTTGGTCATGTTTAGCGGTTTAGAGGCGTGTCTTTGTTCATGTTTAGAGGTTTAGAGGCGTGTCTTTGTTCATGTTTAGAGGTTTAGAGGCGTGTCTTTGTTCATGTTTAGAGGCGTGTCTTTGTTCATGTTTAGAGGTTTAGAGGCGTGTCTTTGTTCATGTTTAGAGGTTTAGAGGCGTGTCTTTGTTCATGTTTAGAGGCGTGTCTTTGTTCATGTTTAGAGGCATGTCTTTGTTCATGTTTAGAGGTTTAGAGGCGTGTCTTTGTTCATGTTTAGAGGTTTAGAGGCGTGTCTTTGTTCATGTTTAGAGGCGTGTCTTTGTTCATGTTTAGAGGTTTAGAGGCGTGTCTTTGTTCCTGTTTAGAGGCGTGTCTTTGTTCATGTTTAGAGGTTTAGAGGCGTGTCTTTGTTCATGTTTAGAGGTTTAGAGGCGTGTCTTTGTTCATGTTTAGAGGTTTAGAGGCGTGTCTTTGTTCATGTTTAGAGGTTTAGAGGCGTGTCTTTGTTCATGTTTAGAGGTTTAGAGGCGTGTCTTTGTTCCTGTTTAGAGGCGTGTCTTTGTTCATGTTTAGAGGTTTAGAGGCGTTTCTTTGTTCATATTTAGAGGTTTAGAGGCGTGTCTTTGTTCCTGTTTAGCGGTTTAGAGGCGTGTCTTTGTTCATGTTTAGAGGTTTAGAGGTGTGTCTTTGTTCCTGTTTAGAGGTTTAGAGGCGTGTCTTTGTTCCTGTTTAGAGGCGTGTCTTCTTGTTCTTGTTCTTGTTCTTGTTCTTGTTCTTGTTCTTGTTCTTGTTCTTCTTCTTCTTCTTCTTCTTCTTCTTCTCTTCCGTCATAGATGTAGAAGAGTACCAGGTCCTCAACTGTGTATACTGTGTGTACACACAGTACACTCAGTATACTCAGGTGTACTGTGTGTACTTGCTCTACATGTACTTTTATGACGTTGTGAACAGTACAAACGTTGATGCTTCGCCTCCTAAAGGGATTGAACCCATAATGATCGTCTGAAGCTCAGTTTCCTGCTAGAATTCTCCTTTGTGGTGAAGTGTGAAATGTTCTGTCCCGTCTGGGTCCAGGTCCCATCTGGGTCCAGGTCTCGTCTGGGTCCAGGTCCCGTCTGGGTCCAGGTCCCATCTGGGTCCAGGTCTCGTCTGGGTCCAGGTCCCGTCTGGGTCCAGGTCTCGTCTGGGTCCAGGTCCCGTCTGGGTCCAGGTCCCGTCTGGGTCCAGGTCCCGTCTGGGTCCAGGTGGTGAAACCAAACCCTGCAGCTCGGATCTGTACCTGAAGCCCTCCACGGCGTCCAAACTCCTTCGACTTAATCTCAGGATTAACTCTCTGACTTCATCTCCGCCAGAGACGGCTATCGTTTCACACTTTTGTTTTTTCGCGCGGCGTCTGTTCTCGCTGGGAAACTCGTCCTGGCCGAGACCGCCGGCCCGAACCCCAACAGAGCTTTGGTCACGCAGAGTCGCCTTTCATGCGGAGATACCCGAGGAAAAACAACTTAAACTCACCGTGCAACCCCCGAAAACAAGCCATCTCTTTGGAGGAGACAAAGAAACACGCTGAAGCGTATCGAGGTCAAACCTGAATTTGGGAGGCGGCCGAACGTAATCCTCCGAGATCTTATCTGCTGCTGCAGCTTCTGGGCTGTTTATTATACATAGGGAGCAGTTTGTAATGAATAAGCACCTGTGAAGGTATCCGGGGGCCAGGGCCAATGTGAACATTCAAATAGGACGGGAAACACATCAAATACCTGAAATTCCTGTTTTCTCACATTAATTTCACTTCATGAATGTCAAGTTACTGTTTTCAATGAGCAGTTTCCCCACCTGACACGGATTGATGCATCTACCTGAAGATCTTTGACTTTTTCCTTTTTCTCCTTTTATTTTGGTAGGCTCAGTCTATCAACCCTGTTAAGCCTTTTAAGTTGAAAAACCTTTGAACAGAAACAACAGAGAAAAAACTAACAAATTAAATAAAAAAAAAAAAAGTTTTGGTTGAAAATAATCTTGTGGACAGAACTCATATATATTGAACTGTATTTATATATATATATATATATATATATATATATATATATATATATATATATATATATATATATATATATATATATATATATATATATATATATTTAAATGGTATTCTTACTTCAGCCTTCATCACCAGGTCAGTATTTTAGTTTATTTGGAAGAAGGCGTTGGTTCCTCCGTCATATTTTTAACCCACTTTTCATGAATTTGGATTCTGGAAGGAAGCCGACCCTCTTTGGTTCAATACGTCGATGGGAGAAAACCAGTCTCCCCACTAAGCTGCAGAGAAACCAGACCTGCAGGACCAGGTGTTCCCATGCTCACAACATGTTGCAATGATTGAGTTGAGCATCTCTTAGATCAGAAAGTCAAACTGGGATCTTGAATGAGTTGTTTTTGCTGCTGCGTGACGTCTGAGTGCAGCAGGGATGTGATCCATATCAGCTGTGAAACGGATCCTCCGCTCACCTCGCTCGTCCACTTAGAGGGAGCTTAACCCCGTCGACCCTTTCCTTTAAACCCCTCGTTTGGGCTCCGAACCGATGATGAGCGGACGCTCACCTGAACCCAACAGCAGCTCTCTATGTGAACCAGAGCACGGGAACCCCGATGGTCATGCTGTCAACGCCCCGGGGCTCAGCAATGGGAACTGGACCAGAAAGGCCAAAACATAGGGAGGGGTGGAGGGAGGAGGAAGAGGAGGAGGAGGAAGAGGAAGAGGGGGAACCACCCAGGACCGAGGGGAATGTTTGACAGCTGGATGATACGAGGACGACATCAGGCAGCTGATCGCTCTTTTCTGATTGGCTCTCATCTCTCCATCACGGTCACTGTGACGGAGGAGTGAGGATCAAGTTGTGTGAGTTCATCTCAGGGTCCCGGCGTGCCAAAGATATTCAGATTTATAGGTTTATTAAATCTAATAAGAAAGATAGGCTATGAACCTGAGACGTTCAGGAACTCATCGAGGTCTTAACGGCTGAAGGCACTTTCTAAAGATGTTCTTTGACTTTGATGGCGACAGCCGGTGACGAAGGCTTCCTCCGCTGCTGCTAAACACCTGGAGGCCTGATGGACCTCGTGTAGATTACTATTATTATTATTATTATTATTATTACTATTATTATTACTATTATTATTGTTATTATTATTGTTATTATTATTATCCTTTTAACTCTTAAAATGAAACCAGAGCCACGTTCTCACCTTTCTTTGAGTAGCTTGAAGTTTGGCAGTATGCTAGAAGGTTCAGAGAAAATCATTTGATAGTTCCTAAGGTGCAGAGATAACCAGAGATATCAAAAGATAACCAAAGATATCCAAAGATACCCCCAGACCCCAAACCCCCAGACCCCCAGACCCCCAAACCCCCAAACCCCCAGACCCCCAGACCCCCAAACCCCCAGACCCCCAGCAGCAGAGGTCTCATTGCACCCTGACTCCGTCCAGCTTGCTTCCTGTTTCCTCGGTCTGATGCAGACTGACTCCACGTGGCCGGAGCCCCCCGGGTCGCCCCTCAATCAGGGCCGAGCTGATGGGGGGTGCAGGAGCCCCATGCGGCGCTGAGGAGAAAGATCCCAGAAGGCGCTGTCACAGTAATCCTGCCCCCCCCTCCCCCCCCCTCTCCCCTCCCCTCCCACAACCTCAGAAAAAGCCCTCCTTCAGAGATAGTTCAGCATCTTCACCATAAAGTAACAACAATCTCTTTTATTGGACGACTGATTTCACACTCGGCCTTCTGGAGGTTTTATTATTATTATTATTATTATTATTATTAGTATTATATTATAACTCTCTGGAGCTGCTGAAGACATCGACCCGAGGAACACGTCTGTGGTGGTGGTCCAGAATCTGGTGGTCCGGTGGTCCGGTGGTCCAGACTCTGGTGGTCCAGACTCTGGTGGTCCGGTGGTCCAGACTCTGGTGGTCCAGACTCCGGTGGTCCAGACTCTGGTGGTCCGGTGGTCCAGACTCTGGTGGTCCAGACTCCGGTGGTCCGGTGGTCCAGACTCTGGTGGTCCAGACTCCGGTGGTCCAGACTCCGGTGGTCCGGTGGTCCAGACTCTGGTGGTCCAGACTCCGGTGGTCCGGTGGTCCAGACTCTGGTGGTCCAGACTCCGGTGGTCCAGACTCCGGTGGTCCGGTGGTCCAGA
>NC_136609.1:1165331-1177831 GCF_910589615.1 Taurulus bubalis | reverse complement strand
CCAGTCCCCCCCAGTTCGTTCCAGTCCCTCCCAGTCCAAAGAGGCGTCTCACCTGTTTCCTCATGAAGCGTTTCCTTTCATTCGGGCACTGCAGCTGGTTCCTCCTCCTGATTAGAAGGCTCCCTCCAGGTGACGGAGGCTCACCTCTGATGGTGATTTATTCTGCTCTGATTGTCCTGCGCTAGCTTGCGGTGACGGTAGCTTTAGCGGTAGCATGAACAACGGCAGCCGCTGCTCAGAGGTCAGGGGTCGGGTTGCATCTCAAACAGATGCACTTTATTCATCAGCAGCTTTTTATTGCAGCTTACTCTGCTGCTCGAGGCCTCTTCCTGGACGCCGTCCTTCACTCGGGTCTTTATTTGGTGAACGTGGGAAAACAAGAAGCTTTATTTGTAGAAGGACTACGCGTCCTATAAGACCTCCACAGAGCGGCCAGTGGAACCAAAATCAATATAAACTGTTTATGTTTCTGACCTCCAGAGGAGCTAATCAGAGCTAACAGACCTGGATGGAACGTAAACAAAGGTTATGAAACGTCTGCAAGCACTAAACGACTGCTGAACATCATCATTATAATCACGATCATCATAATAATCGTTGTTATGATGGGTGCTCTCCTGGAGATGAACATCCTTCAGCTTGACAATAACTTATTGTTCAGATCTGATTGAAGATGCATGAATTATATGATCAATAATATCTGCTGTTCACATGTTCTAGAAGAAGACCGTTCATCCAGTGGAGAGTCTGCTTCTGGTCAGCAGGAAGTGGTCAGCAGGAAGTGGTAAGCAGGAAGTGGTCAACACAGAGCTTAAGGCACCTGATCTTGAACCTTTGGGGTTTATACGGACTACATCATCATATTTACAGTTTGTTTGGTAGGAGAGGGTCAGTCGTAAATCAGATTTTTTATTTCTAACTTTCAAGACGATCTAAGTTCACCGTCAAGGTAAATGAAAGAGGTCTGATTTAATAACTTGATGTTTCTGCTGTATATTAATAGAACAGATGCTTCTCATCAAACTTCTTTCTTTCCAACTGGAATCCACCAGAGTCGTGTTTGGGAATGAATCCTCCTTGTTGTCTTTTTCCCCAGGGGGGTTTGATGGACAGCCCTGGGAGTGATGGACGGAGACACTGCCTCAGTGTTCGGGGCCCCATGGGGGCCGTCGGGGGCCCCAGATCCCCTGCAACAAATCTCCCAATTGTCCTCCGACGCTCGGCAGAAGCATGTCACATGATCGCTATCGGGCGCCTTAAAGGAAACATGTGTGCGTTTCCATAAATTATCTCACGCCGCCGCGGCGCTGATTGCAGCTAAACGCTTTATCCATCACTGTGTGTGTGTGTGTGTGTGTGTGTGTGTGTGTTTATGTGTGTGCAGGAAAAGGAAGTTCTTGCCAATATTTGCTCAAGTTGCCTGGAATGAGGTCTGCAGGAACACAAGCTGCGAGTGATGTCATTCATTCAGAAAGCCGTAAGCTCCTTTAATAGCTGCCGTCTTGAATCGTTGCCATCCCTCCACGAGAATGTGTGTGTGTATGTGTGTGTGTGTGTGTGTGTGTGTGTGTGTGTGTGTGTGTGTGTGTGTGTGTGTGTGTGTTTGTCTTTATTTCCACACATGTCAGCACGTGCGTGTACCAGGTCAGGCGGTAATCAGAAACACTCCGAGACGAGCGAGGTTAAGTCAGCTCGCCGGCTAGGCACGTTTTTGCCGATGATTCGCTCTGCAGACATCGATGGAGCCGCCGGTCGGTGTTTCTGCTCCGTCACTGCGTGGGAACCAGAGACGACTGACGTCATCATGCATTCAAACCGGGCTGGTAGCCCTTGTTTACTGGTGAACATCCATCGTCCACAGCTGGAGTTCAACAACAGCTGGAGTTACTTTGTGGATGACGACAAAAACCAAGATGGTGACGACTAAAACCAAGATGGTGACAACATGAAACCAAGATGTTGAAGACTAAAAACCAGATGGCGATGACTAAAACCAAGATGGTGACAACATGAAACCAAGATGGCGACAACTAATAAAAATATGCCAACGACCAGAAACCAAGATGGCGACGACTAAAACCAAGATGGTGGCGACTAAAACCAAGATAGTAACAACTAAATCCAAGATGGTGACGACTAAAACCAAGATGGTGACGACCAGAAACCAAGATGGCAACAACCAAATCCAAGATGGTGATGACTAACACCAAGATGGTGATGACTAACACCAAGATGGTGATGACTAACACCAAGATGGTGACAACCAGAAACCAAGATGGCGACAACTAAAACCAAGTTGGTGAACACCTTTTCACCTTTACACCTCACATACCAGCATGAACATCGTGACTCGTGTGATTCCTGGAAGAACAACTGCTCATAAATCTCTCCGCTCTGCCGGTTCAGAGCCGCTCAGCAGATAATCTCCTAAGTGTGTGGTTATAAGGAACATAATTCAGCCCCAAATCCACCTTAAGACTGTAATGGTTTTGTTCCCCTGCACAAATTCATCTAAGCCTCTTAATTACACGAGTCGAACAACCTTTTGGGCGAGCGCCTTCTTAGCCGGTGAAGTCACTCATACCAGTGGATCAGCAGGAGAACACACCACCGGACCGGGTATGGGACGGAAACCAAGCAGAAGAACCTTCAGTGGAGTGAGGAGGTGTGGGGGTCGAGACCCAGATCCTCACCTGAGGTCTTATAGACACTGTGGTCATGAACAGCTGATTCCTATCACAAATACCTCAAACAAAGACACACACACACACACACACACACACACACACACACACACACACACACACACACACACACACCCACAAACTTAGATATGAAAAGAGATTTATTGGACTTTCTGACCCCGGTTCATTCCAACCTCCGGATCAGGAACCATCAGTTGCTCTCAGCCCTCGTGGCTGCGGTCCTCCTCAGGGCTACAACAACAGCTCAGACCCCCCCCCCCCCCCTTCCTGGAAGCCCACTCCGTCAGCCCGCCGTGACACAGGGATTGCAGCCCCCTGAACGTGGAGCAATCAGAGGCTCAATCAGAGCTCAGAGCGCAGTGGGAACCACACTCCCAACACATGTGCACAGGAGCGCCCCGAGGGCCCCAAATCTGCAGAACTAATGAGAGAGACTCCGTGCCCCACAAGTATTTGCCCCGGAGAGGCTCGTCAGTGGAGCGGCAGCTTTATTAACCCTTCACTTGTGGAAACGAGCCCCGACCCGCCTGAGCTTAAATACCGAGCTGTGACCCGGAGAGACTCGCTCCGGAGAGCGCTCGTGCCTCGCTTTACAAAAAGAAGCATTTCAAATGAGAACAAAAGCCTAATTGGGAGTTTTTGCAAGAAAAGCAAAGCCATTGTCCCACTTTGCAACAATGGAAATGTCAACAAACACAAAGAGAGAAAGCCAGCGAGATAAAAGCTTTAAGTGCTGGTAAATAGGTGTGATGCTACTGCCGGTGGCTTGACCTAGAAACAGGGATCAGGCTTAATCAGGCCGCTTGTTCACCGTGCACTCCTTATTACAGGAGCTGATCGCCGCCTCCTCCTCATGAATATGCTAATGAGCAGGCTTCTTCTTCTCCTCCTCATTAATATTCATGGCGGCAGGACGCGGCGGCGTGCGGGTCAGATGGACGCAGCGATGCAGCAGCAGCTTAACAACCATCTGGAGCGTTTAGGAGCACAATGAGTTACATCACCGCTCGGCCATCTTTACATTCCTGAGAAGAAGAACGTCCACCATGAGACTCCTGCAGGAGGTCATGGAGGCTGAGGAAGACGAGCAAGACCGACAACAACAAGATGAAGATAATCAACATTTACAAGAAGAACAACAACAAGAAGAGCAGAAATAAGAAGAAGAAGAAGAAGAAGAAGAAGAAGAAGAAGAAGAAGAAGAAGAAGAAGAAGAAAAAGAAGAAGAAGAAGGAGAGTGCAAAGTATCACCTGAACCTCCATGAATCAAACCCCATCAATGGACCTCATGACCCCATGACCTTGTGACCCCATGACCTCATGACCTCATTACCTCAGGTGCTCCCATAACGTTTCAACACAGATCATCAGATACTGAATATTATCACATCATTCATGAAATAGTGATGTCAGGGATTACCCAGAGGCACTACCTGTGTGGACCAATCAGGGAGCAGCTGGTGGTGTTACCTGTGAGATGTGTGGACCAATCAGGGAGTAGCTGGTGGTGTCACCTGTGAGATATCTGGACCAATCAGGGAGGAGTTGGTGGTGTTGTTGTTGTTGTTGTTCAGACGGTGACTCAAAGAGACGCAGACAAACGCCTGAAGCGTGAGTCACGAGTTCATGTGAACAACAAGGAAACCACGAGACTGGAACCCAACCGCCGCCGAGCAGCTGTGGAGGTCTGAGGAACACCTGAGGAACACATGAGGAATACATGAGGAACACCCGAGGAACACCTAAGGAACACATGAGGAATACCTGAGGAACACCTGAGGAACACCTGAGGAACACATGAGGAATACCTGAGGAACACCTGAGGAACACCTGAGGAACACCTAAGGAACACATAAGGAACACATGAGGAATACCTGAGGAACACATGAGGAACACCTAAGGAATACATGAGGAACACCTGAGGAACACCTATGGAACACATGAGGAACACATGAGGAATACCTGAGGAACACCTGAGGAACACCTGAGGAACACCTGAGGAACACATGAGGAACACCTGAGGAACACCTGAGGAACACCTGAGGAACACATGAGGAACACATGAGGAATACCTGAGGAACACATGAGGAACACATGAGGAATACCTGAGGAACACATGAGGAACACATGAGGAATACCTGAGGAACACCTGAGGAACACATGAGGAACACATGAGGAACACCTGAGGAATACCTGAGGAACACATGAGGAACACATGAGGAATACCTGAGGAACACCTGAGGAACACCTGAGGAACACCTGAGGAACACCTGAGGAACACATGAGGAACACCTGAGGAACACATGAGGAACACACGAGGAACACCTGAGGAACACACGAGGAACACATGAGGAACACCTGATGAACACCTGAGGAACACATGAGGAACACATAAGAACCTCCTGATGGGAACACCTGAGGAACACATGAGGAACACATGAGGAACCTCCTGATGGGAACACCTGAGGAACACCTGAGGAACACATGAGGAACACATGAGGAATACCTGAGGAACACCTGAGGAACACCTGAGAAACACATGAGGAACACATGAGGAATACCTGAGGAACACCTGAGGAACACCTGAGGAACACCTGAGGAACACATGAGGAACACATGAGGAACACCTGAGGAACACCTGAGGAACACATGAGGAATACCTGAGGAACACCTGAGGAACACCTGAGGAACACCTGAGGAACACATGAGGAACACATGAGGAATACCTGAGGAACACATGAGGAACACATGAGGAATACCTGAGGAACACATGAGGAACACATGAGGAATACCTGAGGAACACATGAGGAATACCTGAGGAACACATGAGGAACACATGAGGAATACCTGAGGAACACATGAGGAACACATGAGGAATACCTGAGGAACACCTGAGGAACACATGAGGAACACATGAGGAACACCTGATGAATACCTGAGGAACACATGAGGAACACATGAGGAATACCTGAGGAACACCTGAGGAACACATGAGGAACACATGAGGAACACCTGAGTAATACCTGAGGAACACATGAGGAACACATGAGGAATACCTGAGGAACACCTGAGGAACACATGAGGAACACATGAGGAACACCTGATGAACACCTGAGGAACACATGAGGAACACATAAGAACCTCCTGATGGGAACACCTGAGGAACACATGAGGAACACATTAGGAACCTCCTGATGGGAACACCTGATGAATACATGAGGAACACCTGAGGAACACATGAGAACCTCCTGATGGGAACACCTGAGGAACACCTGAGGAACACATGAGGAACACATGAGGAACACATGAGGAACACATGAGAACCTCCTGATGGGAACACCTGAGGAACACCTGAGGAACACATGAGGAACACATGAGAACCTCCTGATGGGAACACCCGAGGAACACCTGAGAAACACCTGAGGAATACATGAGAAACACCTGAGGAACACATGAGGAACACATGAGAACCTCCTGATGGGAACACATGAGGAACACGTGAGAACCACCTGAAGAACACCTGAGGAACTCTTGAGAGGAACACCTGAGAACCACTCAATGGGAACACCTGAGGAACTCTTGAGAGGAAGACCTGAGGAACACCTGAAGAACATTTAGCTCACATGTCTCTGTTTTTTATTCATATTTGAGAATAAATATTTGTCAAGATTATGAAATATAAGTATGAATATAACAATCAGTATATTATTTAAATTTGATTTCAATATGATTTCTTTCCTCAAACTCATTAGATATGAATCCAGTTCCTGAGATATGAAGTCAACGTGACTCATCTCATCAGGTCCAACTTTTCACTTATTGTTTTTATTTCCATTGAATATGATTATTATTATTATTAAACGCTCAGGTGGACGAGTGCTTTCACACAGAAGACTGACGAAGACGAGGATGAAGACGAGGATGAAGACAAGGACGAAGCAGCGGCCTGTTGAAGCCTCGGGGAAAGAAAACCAGGAGATGGAACCAGCATATTTAGATAAGTGCAGCGGAACATTCCAGTCATTCTCCAGCATGAACTCATGAGAACAGGCCGACGCCCCTCAAACCTCTTCCTCTTTCTCCTCTTCCTCAAGCCTTCTTCTGGACCCAGCAGCCGGGTGCAGGTGGAGTTACGGTGCCTCAGAAGTCTCTTAACGCCTGAACTCACCTCAGAGGAGAGAAACCTGAACGCTGAAGGACGACAACGTTTAAACTCTGAGACATCGAGCTGCTGCGGCCTCAGGGCCACCGCCTCGCTCTGAAGCTACTGTGTGCAAACCAAGAAGTTATACTGTGCAAACTAAGAAGTTACTGTGTGCAAACAAAGAAGTTATACTGTGCAAACTAAAGATTTAATAAATTTTTTTAGCAAAAAAGACGCACATTTATTTTTTTTATTTACATGTATTTCAGTGCAAACAAAATAATTTATTGTGTGCAAACTAGCGCTGACTTTGTGAAAGCAGATCATTTGGGAGTTGTTATTGTTATGTTTCCACCACCTCGAACACGTCTTCTGTTTACCACCAGCTGTGAAATAATCTTTTAATTGTTGGACTTGAAATAAGAAATGTAATAATATGAAGCAACGCATGTTGGTACACAACATAATGGTTCTATATTCAGTAGTTCATCAGGAGACAGTAACAGTGTTGATGTGATCGTCTTTAACGTGTTCCTCAGGTGTGATTATGATTCATAACCTCCAGCTCAAGCCATTACATCTGCTGCTCCCATAACTCACATCGAGCGGCTCGTGTGTCTTAGCTGTCAAAACAGTGACGGCTTGTTCTGCACAGGTGAGTGTGTCAGGCAGCGGGGGCCCGAGGCCCCGGGGCCCCAATAGCATTCCTGTGCTTTGTGGTGGAGCGACGTGATGAAACAGCTCTCGTGCCGCCTGACATCTTCACATCGCCTCGATGGAGTCTGAGGACAGGAACCCGCTCTAAACCTGCAGTTCCTCTAGCGGCCACCAGAGCGGCGCAGGGTGTACCGCTGCTTTCTTCTTTATCGTGAGCAATAATACAATATTATCCTGATGCAACACCTAGTCTCACATCTCTGACGAGTCCTTCTTGTCTCACATCTCTGACGAGTCCTTCTTGTCTCACATCTCTGACGAGTCCTTCTTGTCTCACATCTCTGACGAGTCCTTCTTGTCTCACATCTCTGACGAGTCCTTCTTGTCTCACATCTCTGACGAGTCCTTCTTGTCTCACATCTCTGACGAGTCCTTCTTGTGTCACATCTCTGACGAGTCCTTCTTGTCTCACATCTCTGACGAGTCCTTCTTGTGTCACATCTCTGACGAGTCCTTCTAGTCTCACATCTCTGACGAGTCCTTCTTGTCTCACATCTCTGACGAGTCCTTCTAGTCTCACATCTCTGACGAGTCCTTCTTGTCTCACATCTCTGACGAGTCCTTCTTGTGTCACATCTCTGACGAGTCCTTCTTGTGTCACATCTCTGACGAGTCCTTCTAGTCTCACATCTCTGACGAGTCCTTCTTGTCTCACATCTCTGACGAGTCCTTCTTGTCTCACATCTCTGACGAGTCCTTCTTGTCTCACATCTCTGACGAGTCCTTCTAGTCTCACATCTCTGACCGAGTCCTTCTTGTCTCACATCTCTGACGAGTCCTTCTAGTCTCACATCTCTGACGAGTCCTTCTAGTCTCACATCTCTGACCGAGTCCTTCTAGTCTCACATCTCTGACGAGTCCTTCTAGTCTCACATCTCTGACGAGTCCTTCTTGTCTCACATCTCTGACGAGTCCTTCTAGTCTCACATCTCTGACGAGTCCTTCTAGTCTCACTCCTCTGACCGGGGCCTCTTCGTCATGGAGGGCCTTGACCCTGGAGGTCAAACCCTTGACCCGGAGGTCAAACCCTTGAGCCTGAGGTCAAACCCTTGACCCGGAGGTCCTGCTGAGCGGTTCAGGTGTAATTAGTCGTGTGAGGAGTCTTTGTGTTCTGAGTGCAGCTTTACAGAGACATACTGCAGATAATGAAGTACTCATCATACAAATACCACCTTTACACAAGAAGTACCACTGAACTGTTCACTACGTTATGTCCGACCTCCTGGACTCTTTACATCCTCACGTTCATTTGTTCATCTTTTTGTTTCTAGAATGAGTCTGATGAGTTATGTGAAGTGTCTCTGAAAATGGATAAATACGTTTAGATTGTATTTGATTAATTAATAACTTTAATAATCTGTAAAAATCTGTGTTTCAAGATAAATAACGTGTTTTTTTCCGATGTAAATAAAATGTTTGTTCTCATTAAGTTTGGATTCAACTTACTTTAAATGATAAATAAAAAATACATATTTTCAAGAAATATGACTATATGATATATACTGTTATATAGCTCTAGATCTTTGGGAATAATCTAAAAAGTGATGTAATTCGATATATAATATCAAACATGATAATTAGGAATGGGCTTTGGATGACATGTGAGATGTGACCCAACAATAAAAAACAATACGTTCGGTAATAAGAAATTTATTTTTCAACAATTACAAAGAACAGAATATTTCAAAAAGCACATTCATATGTTTCACCGACTGTACAGGGATCAGATGTGCTTCACTCTAAATGACTCTAACAGAAAGAAAGAAAGAAAGAAAGAAAACTGGGAATATTTGATGAAAAAATATGAAATATTCCATGTCTAGGTATAAAATAGAAAAGAGATTAAGCTGATTATGGACTGATATTATACCCTGATACAGTGTGTAGGCCTCTCAGGAGCTCAACCTCTCGGCTCTTTGGTTCCACGGTCATCTGAACTTTCCACTTTGCTTCTATAAAAATAACTTTTCTTTTCAATGGAGGTTTATTTTATTTTTATTTATTTCTCACCCCCCCAAGTGCAAAATGTTCTACCAGCCGTCGGCTTGTGAGGAAACCAGCGGCGCTGAAGCGCGGAGCGGCTTTAACCTGGAAACTGTGTTTCGGTGCCGAACTGGGAAACTCCACTGGGACGCGTTCCTCTAGACCAGAATCCCAACTGGGTCACAGCCTCCTTTCTGTTGCTCGGCTTAAATTGATGATTGCGTCGAGAAAGAAAAGGGGGACGGATCTTTTTTATTTGGTGCCAAAACATTTCGTCCTCTGCAGCAATAACCAGCGACGTGTAACGAACATGGCCGCCCAAAGTGACAGAGAAGCCTCCTTTCATGTGACTCTACTGGTTTATGTTCTCCAGAAGGCTCCCAAACTGCTTCTGGATCCACACCCTCCTCCGCCGGCTCTACTTGGAAATCTACAATCATTCGGTGAATTACAAGAAAAAGAATATTTTAGTGACTGGAGGCATATTTACTATGTTGGGAACCAATGATTTATAATAACGCATTGGTATTTATATCGATATCCAGGAGGTGTGTCACTTCCAGCTGCCGTCTTTGTTTGAAAACGGCTAAAACTAGTTGATGCGACGACAGATATGTTGAGAAAGTAATTTAACGCCAGAGAGAACAACTTTGAGAGAAGTTTTTTGGGGGACTGAGAAGAAACATAAAACAGGCAGAAATTACATTTCATCCCCAATATTGTTGGCAAAAAACATTTTGTAGAAACGTCAACAGTTGACTCTGCAGGCGGAGCCAGACGAAGACTCCCCGCCCCCTATTGGCCACGCTAAACACTTCAAGTATTGGTGACCGTCGGTCGCTCTGGTTTACGGGTAAATACTGTACATTGCATAGCTCATGCGGCACTTATTTCTTTGAGAAGGACTGTGGTGCTCCGTTAAAAAGGCATTTCAATCTGCAAGTGCTATCAAAGGGCGACGTCAACTAAACGGAGACGATATGGCAACTTTTCAGTCGATTCGATCGACTGGAAAGGAAATCAAATCCGAAGCTGGGCGAAGGGTCCGAAGGTGAAGTGATGTGACGGATGAAGTGAGGCTCCTCCCACCTTTTAAAGAGGACCTGTTCAAACCTGGACCACCAGAGGAAGATGACGTCTCTTTAAACCGGACGAAGGCTGGTCCGGTCTGCCGATCTCGGTCCCTTTGGGATCGGACCTGGTTGGCGTTTAAATCTTTAGATTCCAACGAATGTTCCCTAAAACACCCGATGGTTCTCTCACACTGTTGTGGCCGCAACGCGCCTTGACCTTTGAACCTGGAATTCATATCTCACAGTCCAACCAACCAGACTGCATTCAATCTGAGAGTCAAAGGACTTCAAGGTAATTTGGTGCCAGAGTTTATAATTTGAGGCAAGACGTTGTTTCAAAGGGCATCGAGAGATCTGTAGAACAAAGCCCCTCCTTGTTGAGGTTAGAACCCACAGGGAGTCTACCTTTCACCTCGGTTGTGTTTTCTGCTCGCTTGACCGTCTGGGACGAGGTGAGGATGCAACTCCGGGCCTGAAGTGCTGTACGTTGGCGAAGGTCTAGTCGAGGCCGCCTCGTGGACTCGCGTAAGGCTCCTCTGGAGGGTTTAAGTTCTACACCTGAAGAGTTTCCTCCTCAGAAGAAGATCTTCTAAACGAGTGGTACCGCCGAGAAGGTCACAGGAAGGTCACAGGAAACAGATCCTCACTATCTTACAGATAATTCATGAAGAACTTCAGAGACTGATTGTGGACACTTCAAGATTTGGAAGAGAACTCTTCACTTAAACCACCAGAGAATATAACGCAATATATCAGCAAACATAAATATATATACAAGTTTTTTCCCGTGCATACATGAGTGTGTGTGTGTGTGTATTCTCCCCATCGCCCATAAATATTCTGTTTCTATATTCTTCTCGTTGTTGTGATGTGCGACTCCTTAAAAGGTTGCGGCGCTCAGGCGCAGCCGCACTCCTCCACGATCATGTTGGGCACGTCCCGCTTCACAATGTTGTACTCGTCGTCGAAGTACAGCATGGACATGGTGCTGAGCCGGGTGGGGATGCAGCAGGAGTTCATGGAGCCGGGGCTCATGCCCCGCATGCGGTACTGGTTCACCACCGCCGTGTGGAAGGAGGAGGCGGAGCCGGGCACGCCCGCCATGTAGGCCGGGCAGTTGCCCTCGCAGTAGTTCCCAAAGTACCCCGACGGCGCGATGATCCAGTCGCTCCAGCCGATGAGCCGGAAGTCGATGTAGAACTGCTGGCGGCAGCAGAGGCCGCTGCTGCCGTCGCACTCCAGCCCCCGCTTGCGGATGCGGTGCTTGCTGTCGGCGAGCCGGGCCCGCACCACCAGGAAGGGCCGGTGGGCCTCGTCGGCGTGGTCGAGCAGGACGGGCGCCACGCCCTCGGCGTCGCAGCCCTCGCAGCGCACGTCCAGGTTCTGCCGCCGCTCGCCCTTCTGGAACACCAGCCGCACGGCGTCCGTCAGCGCGAAGGTGTGCCAGCCGCTGCGCCGCAGCTCCAGCCGCTTCTCCACCAGGTTCCACTTGCTGCCGAGGCCCGGCTCCTGGTAGTACACCTTGGCCGTCACCTTCCGCCGCGGGCGCGCCTCCAGCGGGGCCGGCGGCAGCTTGAAGTAGAGCCAGAGGGCGGCCTGCGTCACGTACAAGTTCTGGTTCCCCTCGCTGGAGATCAGGAAGAACAGGCTGGACGTGGACGTCACCATGTCGTCTGCGAACAAGAGAACGTTGTTACTGACGATAAAGCTGTGAGCGACAAGCGCCGACCACAGAGCTCTAAGAGCTCAAAGAGAGACCACAGGTGTGAGGTCTAACAGGTGAGGTCTAACAGGTGAGGTCTAACAGGTGAGGTCTAACAGGTGTGAGGTCTAACAGGTGAGGTCTAACAGGTGAGGTCTAACAGGTGAGGTCTAACA
>NC_136609.1:1142831-1160331 GCF_910589615.1 Taurulus bubalis | reverse complement strand
TGTGAAGTGGCTGTTTATCGTGTGTCAGCTGGTTAAAACGGGAAGAAGCAGAGTTCCTCTTTCTGCAGACACGCGCATTGTGCACGCCCATCTTATCTGGCAGTTAGGGCGGTAGGACCCGTATGTTGAAGTCCTTGCAGCCCGCATGGAAAGGAAGCTGCAAAGGTCACTAACAAGTGTGTGCTAGACCTGGTCCCTGCTAGACCTGGTCCCTGCTAGTGCTAGTCCTGGTCCCTGCTAGTGCTAGACCTGGTCCCTGCTAGTGCTAGACCTGGTCCCTGCTAGTGCTAGTCCTGGTCCCTGCTAGTGCTAGTCCTGGTCCCTGCTAGTGCTAGACCTGGTCCCTGCTAGTGCTAGTCCTGGTCCCTGCTAGTGCTAGACCTGGTCCCTGCTAGTGCTAGTCCTGGTCCCTGCTAGTGCTAGTCCTGGTCCCTGCTAGTGCTAGACCTGGTCCCTGCAGAGTGTTTACTGAGGCTCCTTATCTAGCCTGTACTGCAGTACAAGTACATTACTGTACTACCATTACTGTACTGCAGTGCAACTATATTACTGTACTACCTGTACTGCTAGATGTACTAGTACCTCCCTGTGAGTACTTCCTAACATGATCCTCTCTTGTGGTCCAGGTCTGTCTATAGAGCGCTGACTCAGTTCTGTGAGTAAAACTCATTTTATATATTTTCATTCTTAATATTTATTAAGATATTCAACATTTGTGTTATATATGTTTTCCTGTCCCTGCTGGTCCCTTGTGGTCTCCTCAGTAGTCAGGCGGAGCTGTGAGCCGCTGGACTTTGCCGGACCGGGGTCATGGCTTCGGGTAAGAACAAGAACCAGACCTCTCTGGCCCTGCACAAGGTGATCATGGTGGGCAGCGGGGGCGTGGGCAAGTCCGCCCTGACGCTGCAGTTCATGTACGACGAGGTGAGCCCCGAGACCACGTTACCCACAATGCCCTCTGCCTGCGCGCCCCCTCACGCCCGATCCTCTCCCCCAGTTCGTGGAGGACTACGAGCCCACCAAGGCCGACAGCTACCGGAAGAAGGTGGTCCTGGACGGAGAGGACGTCCAGATCGACATCCTGGACACGGCGGGCCAGGAGGACTACGCCGCCATCCGGGACAACTACTTCCGGAGCGGCGAGGGCTTCCTGCTGCTGTTCTCCATCACGGAGCACGAGTCCTTCACGGCCACGTCCGAGTTCAGGTCTGTCCGCTGGGCGGTACGGCCAACAATTCATGTCACGGTATTTTGTAAGATTCTGGCGGTTTCGCGGTATTTTTCTTCTTCGAGTAAACACATTCATTCATTGACGTCAAAGGACCACCGGCGTCGTTGTTCAGCGCTCGCTGGCCAGCAGCTGTTTGTACGTTGGTACATAGAGGTGTTAGGAAGCTAAACATGGAGGGACTTAGGACCCAGGGGAACGTCGGTGAAAAAGAAGAAGAAACTCCGTCACAGGAAGAGACAGACCGGAAGAATCTGTCTCTTCCTGTGACGGAGTTTCTTCTTGTTGTGATACTGGGTGAGCTTTACCCAGCATGCAGTTCGACGGTGTCATTTTATAAATGTACAATTATTTGTGTTACAAATTGTTTGTGTCACAAACTGTTGTCGTGATGTTTTACCTGTTAAAGAGCGTTAATGTGGCTATTAATTGTTGTTACAACATGACTATAGTTATTAACATGACTAAAGTTATAACATGACTAAAGTTACCGTAGACCCGGTCCCCGTAGACCCGGTCCCCGTAGACCCGGCCCCCGGCTCACCGCTGTGTCCTCCAGGGAGCAGATCCTGCGGGTGAAGGAGGAGGAGGCCATCCCGCTGCTGCTGGTGGGCAACAAGTCCGACCTGGAGGACCGGCGCCAGGTCTCCGCTGAGGAGGGCGTCGCCAAGGCCAGCGAGTGGGGGGGCGTCCAATACGTGGAGACGTCGGCCAAGACCAGGGCCAACGTGGACAAGGTACTGTTTTATTAACACAAATTATATTATTATTTATTAATAACTTGTATATATTTATTAATAACTTATTTTCTTTTACTTTATATTTTACTTTCTTTTACTTTATTCTCTTTTACTTTATTTATTTTACATTATATTTTATAGTTTCTTTTACAATATTTTTTTATTTTAATTCATTATATTTTCTTTTAATTTATCTTTTCTTTTACTTTATTATATTGTATTTTATATTTTCTTTTAATTTTACTTTCTTTTATTTATATTTTTTATATTTGACTTTGTCCACTTTTCAGATATAAAAGAGGTCTTTAGGATCGAGTAGTTTCTGCTTTATTTCATATTAATTTGATATTTAATGGTAAAGTCTGACGTACTTGTAACCCCTTGGCTCCGCCCCCAGGTGTTCTTCGACCTCATGAGGGAGGTCCGCAAAAAGAAGATGGCGGAGAGCAAAGACAAGAACGGGCCGAGTGGCAAGAAGAAGAAGAAGAAGCGCTGCTGCATCCTCTGAGAACCAGACTCTAAGGGGGGCTGCTGCACAGACACTCCTCCACCAGGGGGCACCTGGACTCACTCCTCACCTGGACTCACTCCTCACCTGGACTCACTCCTCACCTGGACTCACTCCTCACCTGGACTCACTCCTCACCTGCACCTGTCTTTCTTTTTACACCTGAACATGTATTTTTCTCCAAATGTATAAAACCCACTTTAATAAGAAAATATGTTTGAGGTCTCATTGAGAATCTTCAATGTGGTTTCAGTTAGAAGCTGCTTCCTCTTCATGTGCAGCAGGGGCACCTGGTCCACCTGGTCCACCTAGACCACCTGGTCCACTTAGTCCACTTAGACCACCTAGACCACCTGGTCCACTTAGTCCACCTGGTCCACTTAGTCCACTTAGACCACCTAGACCACCTGGTCCACTTAGTCCACCTGGTCCACCTGGTCCACTTAGTCCACCTGGTCCACTTAGTCCACTTAGACCACCTAGACCACCTGGTCCACTTAGACCACTTAGACCACCTGGTCCACTTAGTCCACCTGGTCCACCTAGTCTAATTAGTCCACCTCACCTGGTAAACTAAAGTTCAGGTACTCTGTTCAGGTACTCTGTTCTCTACCTGTTGTTCTGTATTCAATTTATTTTATATAGCCCAACATCACTAATACAAGTTATCCTCAGGGCTTTACAGTCTGTAACATAACATCCTGTCCCAGGACCTCACATCGGATCAGGAACAACTCCTAATAAAGACAGTGAAACCCTTTCACATGGAAAACAGGAAGAACCTTCAGGAGAGCAACAGAGGAGGATCCCTCTCCTGGATGGACAGAAGCAATAGATGTCATGTGACCAGAATGAACAACGTAACAGAGTTACAGCACATTACATGAATATGACAGAAATTAATCATATAATGAGTAGTAGGCATAGTCCATGATGAAGCAGAAGGAGGGAGAGAGGAGGGGCATCACGGGGTCATGGCAGCAGGCAGAACCGGTTCCATCACCAGGGCCATGGCAGCAGGCAGGACCGGTTCCATCAGCAGGACCATGGCAGCAGGCAGGACCGGTTCCATCACCAGGGCCATGGCAGCAGGCAGGATCGGTTTCATCAGCAGGGCCATGGCAGCAGGCAGGACTGGTTTCATCAGCAGGCAGGACCGGTTTCATCAGCAGGGCCATGGCAGCAGGCAGGACCGGTTCCATCACCAGGGCCATGGCAGCAGGCAGGACCGGTTCCAGGCAGCCATGAATCCATGGAAAAAGAAAGTAGAGTTAGTAATGATTTATCCAGGAGGAGAGAAAGAAGAGGAGAAGAGTATACAACCTGTTCAGGTACATTAACAGAATAATAAATATTGTTGTAATATTTTATGTATATTTGTACAGTATCTTAGGGTATAAAGTACACACCGTACAGCATATCTATCCACAGTTTTTCAAAGTTGGGTAACTTCTGGAGCGTGCAGCATGAACACACAGGAACAGGAAATGACCAGTTCTGGGAGGTGGACATCATCATCATCATCATCATCATCATCATCATCACTCATAAAGTCATATTTATGTTTCTGTTCTCCTTCTGACGTCACGTGGAGCCACCATGAACTGTGATGTGTCGTTTGGCCACTAGAGGTCACCAGAGACTCACTAAAGAGGAAAGACCCAACAACCTGCTGTTCACCTGCTGACGTCATCTCTTCTTTTACTTTGTTTCTTCTGTTCCTTTTCTTTCTTTTACTTTGTTTGTTTCTCTTCTTCTGGGTAAATAAAAGACGAGAACTAGAAGCATAAACTGTCACAAAGAGGAACATATTCACAATGTTGACCACTACTGGAGGGGGAGGAGTCTCCTGTAAGCCTCTCCCAGTAATACCTGCAGTACTACTCCCAGTAATACCTGCAGTACTACTCCCAGTAATACCTGCAGTACTACTCCCAGTAATACCTGCAGTACTACTCCCAGTAATACCTGCAGTACTACTCCCAGTAATACCTGCAGTACTACTCCCAGTAATACCTGCAGTACTACTCCCAGTAATACCTGCAGTACTACTCCCAGTAATACCTGCAGTACTACTCCCAGTAATACCTGCAGTACTACTCCCAGCGCCTGCTGGCCCAGTGAGTCGTGTCCCTCATGGACGCCGTGTACATCCAGTTCTCTCACGGAACCACCGGGAGGAGAGAGGTGCACCTCCTTCTGCTCCTCCTCCTCCTGCACCTCCTTCTGCTCCTCCTCCTTCTGCTCCTTCTCCTCCTTCACCTCCTCCTTCTGCACCTCCTTCTCCTTCACCTCCTCCTTCTGCTCCTCCTCCTCCATCTCCTTCTGCTCCTCCTCCTGCACCTCCTCCATATATAATTTAATGTTTTACTGTATCTGAAGTATTATTCTGTAAGTGGAGTGGAGCAGGTGGGGCTCCCAGTCTCGTGGTACTTCTACTCGTGGTACTTCTACTCGTGGTACTCCTACTCGTGGTACTCCTACCCGTGGTACTCCTACTCGTGGTACTCCTACTCGTGGTACTTCTACTCGTGGTACTCCTACTCGTGGTACTTCTACTCGTGGTACTTCTACTTGTGGTACTTCCACTCAAGGTACTTCTACTCAAGGTACTTCTACTCGTGGTACTTCTACTCAAGGTACTTCTACTCGTGGTACTTCTACTCAAGATACTTCTACTCGTGGTACTTCTACTGAAGGTACTTCTACTCAAGGTACTTCTACTCGTGGTACTTCTACTCAAGGTACTTCTACTTGTGGTACTTCTACTCGTGGTACTTCTACTTGTGGTACTTCTACTCAAGGTACTTCTACTCAAGGTACTTCAGCTTGAACAGCCAATCCCTGCGGCCCACTTCCTGTCGGGGGAACCACCAACAGGGTATTACTGCAAGTACTATGCACGGAGAACTGCAGTTTATTCAGAGGAGTGCTGCAGGATCCCGGAGCATATATAAATCATATTTTATAATACACAGGATTATATATAAATAATTACATTTAAACAATGTATTTTTTTATAATATTTTATATATATATATATATATATATATATATATAGCAGAAAATGGAAACAACATGAGAGTTTTGTTGAAACAATAAAAATAATATTTAAACCTTAATGAGTCTTCCAGCTGTTTTAATGTGTTTTGGTTTCATGTCATGAGATTAAAAACAGAAATGTTTAACTGCTTTAATCTGTGATCTAATCTGTGTACCAGCTGCTGCTGCTGCTGTTGTTTACTTCCGGTGGAGCCGCTGACAGACACATACAAATACAGACATCCTGTGGAGAACAATTCTTTATTCTCTATTTGATCAAACACAAAACACTTTATTTAAAAAACATGTTCATTTTCTCTAAAATGTGAAAAAACGACATAAAGTGATGTTTATTCTTCTCCCACATGCTGCAGTGTTTGTCCTCTCAGAGCAACGAGCGGGTCACACTGGGACAACCATAATAATAACATGAATATGAACATGAATGAGGAGGCTGCGTGGAGCTCCTGGAGGCGGCACAGAGGCGCGCTTCATGCGGAACATGAGCTGCGTCACCGGGAAGAGAGGCGGCTTTGTGCCGCTGATGATGGAGAGAACCCCGCCGACAATAGAGGAGGAGAAGAAGAGTGTTCATGTACAAATACCAGCAGTACTACATCACCGAGTACTCTGTTCTCTTCACGAAGGAGACACACACACATGCTCATGTAAATATGACAAATACACTGAAATGCATTGATTTATTTATAGTTTTTTTGTTGGTCTGACGCAGCTTTATTTCGAAAGGGCCCAACATTTATCTTAAAAAAAACATGAAAACATATTAACATTAATAATGCTAATATGTATATAGTTTGTTATTGTTGTCGTTTTGCGCAGAATTCACGCAATACGCACTTCTCGAACGCCGCTGCGTAAAGCAGGCGCAGGTTAACGAGAAAATGACCGGAACTAAGGAGATTTGGTGTTCAAAATAAAAGCATCGAATACGTATACCACGGATGTTTGCTGAGAAGATGTGGCAGCTGGTAAAGTTTGAGCTCATTTTAATGAGTTAATAAACAGCTGAGTAGTTCAAACGAAGATTATATAACATCATTTATTACTTTATTAATATGGATCTGAAAAGTAAGTACAACTGTCAGTATTAAGTACGATACAAATACAAATACTCACGTGAAGTACAAGTAGCTCAACATGTAAGCGCGTAAGTACTTGTAAATGCACTACTTAACGTAAATAAACTCCCAGCGCTGGTTTTATTTTGAAAGCCCCCACCGGAACTCGCGTGGTTCGGCTCGTGCAGCTTGAATCGCTCCGCCGCTTCCCGGCCGGGATACGAAGCTCTTCACGGGATGGATCTCACAGCAGCTGCACGGGGCGAAGGGGGAACGGCTCAGCGCGGGACTCGAACGCACCTGTAGCGCACGCGCGGGGGACCCAGCACCTGGACCCGGCTTTAGGAGCCCGCTCCTCCCGCGGCGGCGGGGTTTGAACCCGGAGTGAGGAGTTTTTCCCCTTCTTCTCCCACGTAGCTCCTTAGCTTAGCATCGAGGCCCGTGTGAACTTCACCAGGGTCCATAGGAGAAGAGCATGATTTAAGAGCGCGCGCCCCCGCGCCCGTCCCGGAGGTCACCGCGCTCACCTTCCTCTTCGTCACCTTCCTCTTCACGACCATCCGGCCCCCTGCTGCGGGATGAACTACCAGCAGCACCTCGCCAACTCGGCCGCCATCCGGGCCGAGATCCAGAGGTTCGAGTCCGTGCACCCCAACATCTACTCCATCTACGAGCTGCTGGAGCGCGTGGACGAGCCGCTGCTGCAGAACCAGATCCGCGAGCACGTCATCGCGATAGAAGGTAGGCGGGGGACCGGGGACCGTGAACCGGGGTCCTGCGGGGCTCCTGGTGCAGTGTTGTGGTCTTCACTTCCGGATGGGTGCACACCTGGATGACGTGCGTGACGTCATGAGACACGCAGGTGTGCTCGGGCTCTTTGTGAGAGGTTAAGGTGTTTTAATATCTGAGGTTAAGGTGTTTTAAGGGAAAACATGTTGGGCTCCTAAAATACACACACTCACATCTAAAGGTACAAGTACACTAAAGTACACTCTAAAGTACATTTCCTGGTGAAGAACTTCCCTTTTGTGTTTAAAACCAGTTCTGCTCTGAAGCATTGTTTGTGTTTCGGATGAGAGAACAAATAGTCCCTCACTGCGTGTTTATAGATGCACAATAAACATGTTTATTGATACACAATCAATATATGTCTATTTAATACTTATGTATTTATTTATACACAATAAATGTGTTTATACACAATCAATATGTGTTTATAGATACACAATAAATATGTTTTTATTTAGGAACATATTTACTTTCACACCTGATACCAGATCAATATTATCTTTTGTTTTTTAATAACCTGAACGAAGACACTGTCTTTC
Source organism: Taurulus bubalis (assembly GCF_910589615.1). Taxonomy (NCBI): domain Eukaryota; kingdom Metazoa; phylum Chordata; class Actinopteri; order Perciformes; family Cottidae; genus Taurulus; species Taurulus bubalis. Next base: position 1,152,406 of record NC_136609.1, on the reverse strand, counting down.
GCATATTTAAAATAATAATAATAATATCTCAGAGACAAATACACACATTAAAATACTCTAAATAGATGTACTTCTGGACGATAAACAATACATATTATATATATTTCTTTAGGAAGCTAACAGTAATAATGAAATATCTTTATATAATATTACTATATAATGTTTGTTTACCTTTTTTAAAGAAGATACATGTTGATATCTTGTCTTTTAATAACCTGAACGGAGACATTTGATCCTCTGATCTATGAAACTCTCTATTGATTTATTGATGGATGGATGGCAGCTGATGTCCTCCTCATGCTGCTGGCTGCTCTTCCTCTGGAGGAGGAGGAGGACGATGATGATGATGATGATGATGGTGAGGATGATGATGATGATGATGAGGATGATGATGATGCTGGTGATGATGATGATGATGATGATGGTGAGGATGATGATGATGCTGGTGATGATGATGATGCTGGAGATGAGGATGGTGGTGAGGATGATGATGATGCTGGAGATGAGGATGATGATGCTGGAGATGAGGATGGTGGTGAGGATGATGATGATGCTGGAGATGAGGATGATGATGCTGGAGATGAGGATGGTGGTGAGGATGATGATGATGATGCTGGAGATGAGGATGAGGATGATGATGCTGGAGATGAGGATGGTGGTGAGGATGATGATGATGATGCTGGAGATGAGGATGAGGATGATGATGCTGGAGATGAGGATGATGATGCTGGTGATGATGATGCTGGTGCTGGGAACCCTGCATGTGTGAGCAGCCCCTGTGACCTTTGAACCCGTGTGTTTGTCCAGCAGAAGAAGAGTCGAGGCTTTAAAATGGTTTTCTTCTCACTTCAACGCTCAGAGAACACAGAAGAGCTTCTTTCTTCACTCTTCCTCTTTGTGGCGTCGGGGGCGTTGTCGTCAGCGACAGCACGGCGTGTGTCCTCGTGTCCTCGTGTCCTCGTGTCCTCGTGTCCTCGTGCAGTAAAGCGAGTGGGCTTTGGCCTGAGTGGGTAAAGGCTGTGAGCGTCGACCACAACACGGCTCAGAGCCGCCAGATCTGCTGGGCTCGTCCCTCCTCTTCCTCCTCTTCCTCCTCTTCCTCCTCTCCCGTGACTCACGCAGCTTCCATGCTGTAAATAACCCCAAACAGCAGCTTCTTCTGCATCTGGACGTTGTGTTACATAAACACCCAGCTGTGTGTCTGTGTGTGTGTCTGTGTCTGTGTGTGTGTGTGTGTGTGTGGTTTTGTGGTTGTGTGGCAGCAGGTGACACTGACCCACTTCCTGTGTCTGCGGCGTTCGTCGCTTCCTTTCTCCGACTTTGAGGCAGGAAACCAACGAGGAGTTAAAGAACTACAAGAGTTCTTTTAATTATGAACAAAACAACTAATATTGTGTTTCTGCGATATCTTTTATTACGTCTCACTCATACTACTAGTATTGATTTAGTATTGATGGATCCATGAGCACTGATCAGTATTTAAAGTGTTAACCAGGTGTTGTTGTGGAAAGTACTAAAAACAAAACAAAAATTCTGTGTGGTATTAAGCCGTTATCATTTAATAATCTGCTGTTTAGTTGCTTAGCTGTTTAGTTGTTTAGCTGTTTAGTTGCTTAGCTGTTTAGCTGTTTAGCTGTTTAGTTGCTTAGCTATTTAGCTGTTTAGTTGCTTAGCTATTTAGCTGTTTAGCTGTTTAGTTGCTTAGCTATTTAGCTGTTTAGCTGTTTAGTTGTTTAGCTGTTTAGCTGTTTAGTTGCTTAGCTATTTAGCTGTTTAGCTGTTTAGTTGCTTAGCTGTTTAGCTGTTTAGTTGCTTAGCTATTTAGCTGTTTAGCTGTTTAGTTTAGCTGTTTAGTTGTTTAGCTGTTTAGCTGTTTAGTTGCTTAGCTATTTAGCTGTTTAGCTGTTTAGTTGCTTAGCTGTTTAGCTGTTTAGTTGCTTAGCTGTTTAGCTGTTTAGTTGCTTAGCTGTTTAGTTGTTTAGCTGTTTAGTTGCTTAGCTGTTTAGCTGTTTAGTTGTTTAGCTGTTTAGTTGTTTAGCTGTTTAGCTGCTTAGTTGTTTAGCTGTTTAATTGTTTAGCTGCTTAGTTGTTTAGCTGCTTAGTTGTTTAGCTGTTTAGTTGTTTTGCTGTTTAGCTGCTTAGTTGTTTAGCTGTTTAGCTGCTTAGTTGTTTAGTTGTTTAGCTGCTTAGCTGTTTAGCTGCTTAGTTGTTTAGTTGTTTAGCTGCTTAGCTGTTTAGCTGTTTAGCTGTTTAGTTGTTTAGCTGTTTAGTTGTTTAGTTGTTTAGCTGTTTAGTTGTTTAGCTGCTTAGCTGTTTAGTTGTTTAGCTGTTTAGCTTGTTTAGCTTGTTTAGTTGTTTAGCTGTTTAGCTTGTTTAGCTTGTTTAGCTGTTTAGCTTGTTTAGCTGTTTAGCTTGTTTAGCTTGTTTAGCTGCTTAGCTTGTTTAGCTGCTTAGTTGTTTAGCTGTTTAGCTTGTTTAGCTGTTTAGCTTGTTTAGTTGTTTAGCTGTTTAGTTGTTTAGCTGTTTAGCCGTTTAGTTGTTTAGCTGCTTAGTTGTTTAGCTGCTTAGTTGTTTAGCTGCTTAGTTGTTTAGCTGCTTAGTTGTTTAGCTGTTTAGCTTGTTTAGCTGCTTAGTTGTTTAGCTGCTTAGTTGTTTAGCTGTTTAGTTGTTTAGCTGTTTAGTTGTTTAGCTGTTTAGTTGTTTAGCTGTTTAGTTGCTTAGTTTTTTAGCTTGTTTAAATGTTTAGCTGTTTAGTTGTTTAGTTGTTTAGCTATTTAGTTGTTTAGCTATTTAGTTGTTTAGCTGCTTAGTTGTTTAGTTGTTTAGCTGCTTAGTTGTTTAGCTGCTTAGTTGTTTAGCTGCTTAGTTGTTTAGCTGTTTAGTTGTTTAGCTGTTTAGTTGTTTAGCTGTTTAGTTGCTTAGTTTTTTAGCTTGTTTAATTGTTTAGCTGTTTAGTTGTTTAGTTGTTTAGCTATTTAGTTGTTTAGCTATTTAGTTGTTTAGCTGCTTAGTTGTTTAGTTGTTTAGCTGCTTAGTTGTTTAGCTGTTTAGTTGTTTAGCTTGTTTAGCTGTTTAGCTGCTTAATTGTTTAGCTGTTTAGTTGTTTAGCTGCTTAGTTGTTTAGCTGTTTAGTTGTTTAGTTTTTAGCTACTTAGTTGTTTAGCTGTTTAGCTGTTTAGTTGCTTAGTTGTTTAGCTGTCTAGTTGTTTAGTTGTTTAGCTGTTTAGTTGTTTAGCTGTTGAGTTGTTTAGCTGTTTAGTTGTTTAGTTGCTTAGTTGTTTAGCTGCTTAGTTGTTTAGCTGTCTAGTTGTTTAGCTGCTTAGTTGTTTAGTTGTTTAGCTATTTAGCTGTTTAGTTGCTTAATTTTTTAGCTTGTTTAATTGTTTAGCTGTTTAGTTGTTTAGCTGTTTTGTTGTTTAGTTGTTTAGCTGTTTAGCTGCTTAGTTGTTTAGCTGCTTAGTTGTTTAGCTGTTTAGTTGTTTAGTTTTTAGCTACTTAGTTGTTTAGCTGTTTAGCTGTTTAGTTGCTTAGTTGTTTAACTGTCTAGTTGTTTAGTTGTTTAGCTGTTTAGTTGTTTAGCTGTTGAGTTGTTTAGCTGTTTAGTTGTTTAGTTGCTTAGTTGTTTAGCTGCTTAGTTGTTTAGCTGTCTAGTTGTTTAGCTGCTTAGTTGTTTAGTTGTTTAGCTATTTAGCTGTTTAGTTGCTTAATTTTTTAGCTTGTTTAATTGTTTAGCTGTTTAGTTGTTTAGCTGTTTAGTTGCTTAGTTGTTTAGCTGTTTAGCTGCTTAGTTGTTTAGCTGTTTTGTTGTTTAGTTGTTTAGCTTGTTTAGCTGTTTAGCTTGTTTAGCTGTTTAGTTGTTTAGCTGTTTAGTTGCTTAGTTGTTTAGCTGTTTAGCTGCTTAGTTGTTTAGCTGTTTTGTTGTTTAGTTGTTTAGCTTGTTTAGCTGTTTAGTTGTTTAGCTGCTTAGCTGTTTAGTTGTTTAGCTGCTTAGTTGTTTAACTTGTTTAGCTGTTTAGCTGCTTAGTTGTTTAGCTGTTTAGCTTCTTTAGCTGTTTAGCTGTTTGTTGTTTAGTTATTTAGCTAACTGGGAGCTAACTGGGATTAGCCTCAATTTTTCCTGCTTCCTTTTAATCTGGTTTCACGGATCCTTTAAACTCAGATTAGAGACGAGACCTCCAGAGCTTCAGGAGCGTTTCCTCTAATAATGAAGTTATTGATCAATACATAACTTATTGATCACCTGATCAGGGAGGAAGGTAAACAACATCCTGTGGGGGGGCTTCAAAGAGCTTCAAATCTAGAACCTTTCCTCTCCTCATCCTCTTCTCCTCCTTTGCTCCTCATCCTTTTCTCCTCTTCCTCTTCTCCTCCTCTCCTCTGCTCCTCTTCCTCTTCTCATCCTTTTATCCCCTTTCTCTCCTCTCCTCCTCCTCTTCCTCTCTTCCTCTCCTTTGCTCCTCTTCCTCTCCTCCTCCTTTTCTCCCCTTCCTCTCCTCTCTCTCTCCTCATGCTTTTCTCCTCATCCTCTCCTCCTCCTCTTCCTCTCCTCCTCCTCTTCCTCTCCTTTTCCCCTTCCTCTCCTCTTCCTCTGCTCCTCTCCTCCTCCTCTTCCTCTCTTTAATGGGTCATAGTCTCTTAATAATGGCAATCTCCCGGCTTCAGCTGCTAGATTTGGTTTTGTCATGTCTGTCCTCTGATTGGCCGATCCTCATCGTTTGTTGATGTGGCTCCTCCCCCTCCGACAGATAGGTGACACCTGGCAACGTTTACCTGTCGGACCAGTTCCTGGGTAGCAAAGCTCGCAGGTTCCCCGTCTGTAACTGGTTTAGACCCAACGCCTGAGTGGGAGACGCACAGGAAGTACAGACAAAGAGGGTCATGTTCATCTTTACCGACGGTCCTTGAACGGTCCAGTAAATAAAATAGTACATAAATATTGACCAATAATAATAATAATAATGCTAATAATACAAATAAAGATAAGACCCGTGTGTAACACTTAATAAATAAATGACATTAATAAAGAGACCCGTGTGTTTGCAGCTGCAGCCGGTCTCCTTTGCTACGAAGGAAGCGGCGGACATTGAACGCACCACAACACAATAGTGTCTCCTGTGCGGTAAATAAAAATAGCGTCTGGCTTCCTGCCCTCAACAATGCTGTGATGTCACTTCCTGTCCTCCGCTCAACAATGCTGTGATGTCACTTCCTGTCCTCTGTTTTTATTTATCCGTAAAGCAGCAGATGCTCCCAAGACCCTGAAGGCCTCGTTCACCAATTAATGATTAATCACCTCATTAATTTCACTCCATAAACCACCAGCAGCCTTCATCTTCATCATCTTCATCATTCTGGTCCATCAGTGTGTTCAGGTTCCTCTCTTAAATCTGGTTCATAGATTCTCTCCTAAATCCTTGTTTCTTCCTCCCCTCCCTCCTCTCTTGCATCCTTGTCTCCTCTCTTGTCTCCTTGTCTCCTCTCTTACAACCTTGTCTCCTCTCTTACAACCTTGTCTCCTCTCTTGTCTCCTCTCTTACATCCTTGTCTCCTCTCTTGTCTCCTTGTCTCCTCTCTTACAACCTTGTCTCCTCTCTTACAACCTTGTCTCCTCTCTTGTCTCCTCTCTTACAACCTTGTCTCCTCTCTTGTCTCCTCTCTTACATCCTTGTCTCCTCTCTTGTCTCCTTGTCTCCTCTCTTACAACCTTGTCTCCTCTCTTACATCCTTGTCTCCTCTCTTGTCTCCTCTCTTACAACCTTGTCTCCTCTCTTGTCTCCTCTCTTACATCCTTGTCTCCTCTCTTGTCTCCTCTCTTACAACCTTGTCTCCTCTCTTACAACCTTGTCTCCTCTCTTGTCTCCTCTCTTACAACCTTGTCTCCTCTCTTGTCTCCTCTCTTACATCCTTGTCTCCTCTCTTACAACCTTGTCTCCTCTCTTGTCTCCTCTCTTACAACCTTGTCTCCTCTCTTGTCTCCTCTCTTACAACCTTGTCTCCTCTCTTACAACCTTGTCTCCTCTCTTGTCTCCTCTCTTACAACCTTGTCTCCTCTCTTGTCTCCTCTCTTACATCCTTGTCTCCTCTCTTGTCTCCTTGTCTCCTCTCTTACAACCTTGTCTCCTCTCTTACATCCTTGTCTCCTCTCTTGTCTCCTCTCTTACAACCTTGTCTCCTCTCTTGTCTCCTCTCTTACATCCTTGTCTCCTCTCTTGTCTCCTCTCTTACAACCTTGTCTCCTCTCTTACAACCTTGTCTCCTCTCTTGTCTCCTCTCTTACAACCTTGTCTCCTCTCTTGTCTCCTCTCTTACAACCTTGTCTCCTCTCTTGTCTCCTCTCTTACATCCTTGTCTCCTCTCTTGTCTCCTCTCTTACATCCTTGTCTCCTCTCTTGTCTCCTCTCTTACAACCTTGTCTCCTCTCTTACAACCTTGTCTCCTCTCTTGTCTCCTCTCTTACAACCTTGTCTCCTCTCTTGTCTCCTCTCTTACAACCTTGTCTCCTCTCTTGTCTCCTCTCTTACATCCTGGTCTTCTCTCTTGTCTCCTTTCTTACATCCTGGTCTCCTCTCTTACATCTTGTCTCCTCTCTTGTCTCCTTGTCTCCTTGTCTCCTCAACATGATGATGAAGAGGAGGAGGAGGAGGAGGAGGAGGAAGAGGAGAATTAGAGGAGGATAAGAGGAGGAGGTAGGGAGCGAGGAAAGGAGTTCCCTCCAGTCAGGCTTCAGACAGCAAAGCATTCTGGGAGAAAAACAAGTCTTGTAAATTACATTATAAAACAATTCATCAAAAATATAAAGTAATAGTACAAATAGTTGGATGATTTAAAAATGTATACAAAATAAATAAATAAATGACTATGTATAATATATATATATATATATATATATATATATATATATATATATATAAATAATGGTAAAGAATAGTTGTATATAAAAACCTATTTTTTAAATAAATACATTAATTATCCTCCTGGCTTCACTGAGCCTCGGCCAGCAGCGCCCCCTGCAGGCAGAACACAGCCTCCCTCTCTCTCTCAAATTCAATTCAATTAGCTTTATTGGCATGAATGTTGGAACAACAATATTGCCAAAGCATAAAGACACAGTACAAACACAAACACACAAAAATATACAACTCTCTAGAAACAACAATAATAACAATAATACGATTGTGTGTGTGTGTGCGCGCGTGTGTGTGTGTCATGGATAAAGCATTGTTTGCAACGATGACACAGCACCTGTTGATGGTGTCATAGATGCACCACACTGCTCATTGGAAGAATATGACTTGACAAGCTAACAGGCTAACTGCTAACAGGCTAGCTGCTAACTGGCTAACTGCCAACAGGTTAACTGCGAACTGCCAACAGGCTAACTGTCAACAGGCTAACTGCTAACAGGTTAGCTGCGAAATGCCAACAGGTTAACTGCAAACAGTCAACAGGCTAACTGTCAACAGGCTAACTGCCAACAGGCTAACTGTCAACAGGCTAACTGCTAACAGGTTAGCTGCGAAATGCCAACAGGTTAACTGCAAACAGTCAACAGGCTAACTGCCAACAGGCTAACTGCCAACAGGCTAACTGCCAACAGGCTAACTGCCAACAGGCTAACTGCCAACAGGCTAACTGCCAACAGGTTAACTGCAAACTGCCAACAGGCTAACTGTCAACAGACTAGCTGTCAACAGGCTAACTGCTAACTGCCAACAGGCTAACTGCTAACAGGTTAACTGCCAACAGGCTAACAGGCTAACTGCCAACAGGCTAACAGGCGTGTAAGCCGTGACACACTGTGGTCAACATGAAGTCACATTCACAACAATAACAACAACGCCACACTTTAAACGTTGAGAGTCCTCATAAGGACATCATACCCCAACATTACTCTGTTGAGAATGAGACCATGATGTCCATCAAGGGTACATGGAGACTGAAGCAGGGAAACAACCATCTACATGTACTGTGTGCGTGTGTGTGCGCGCGTGTGTGCGTGCGTGTGTGTGTGCGTGTGTGTGCGTGCGTGTGTGTGTGTGCGTGCGTGTGTGTGTCACTGACTGTCCGTCATCTTGTGACAACAGGACATGAGCAGCAACAAGCTGTGCTGTGTTTCCTTCTCCTGGAGGATCCTTAGTAGAGGAGATCCTCCAGCTCTCTGGAGCCAGAGATCTGGAGGATCCTTAGTAGAGGAGATCCTCCAGCTCTCTGGAGCCAGAGATCTGGAGGATCCTTAGTAGAGGAGATCCTCCAGCTCTCTGGAGCCAGAGATCTGGAGGATCCTTAGTAGAGGAGATCCTCCAGCTCTCTGGAGCCAGAGATCTGGAGCTGAGCCGGTCCAGCCACACTCGTCTAGTTTCAGTATATTTATCACACTTTAGGAGGAAGTGCATCTCTGTCTCAACCTCACCTGTTGAACAGTGACCACATGTTCTGGTTTCTTCTGTGGGCCTTTCTCGATAGCTAGTCGGTGGTCGGAGAGCCTGTACCGGGTCAGGGTCTGTCTCTGCTTCTTCCCCCTGACAGAAGACAGATATTCTGACCATTCATAATCTCTTTTTAGGGCCAGATAACATTCGAATCTACTTTGATTTGCAGTTTCTTTTTTCCAATGTTCCTAATTAGGGTTGGGTACCCAACAATTGGGTTCCAACACGTCCGGTACCTACCGGACCGAAAAGCAACGCAGATTTCGGTGCTTCCTTCCGGTGCCTGAGCCGATTTAAATACTTTTTTTTTTACACTACTCTGTAAAGTTGCTCGGTATATAGATACTAAAAAGGTAGCGCGGTGCCCGCACGCTAAAAACGATTATTAAAATAGCGGATCAGAGCTCACTGCTGCTCTGCTCTCTGTCTGCCTGCATGCAGAGCGGGGCTCGAGGGGGCGGGCCTCGAGGGGGCGGGCTCGAGGGGGCGGGGCTTCCAGCGCTCACACACACAGCGCGCGCACACAGAGATCGCTGCAGACACGAGCACGAGCTTTTGAACGTCGTCCTCGGCTTGATGGAACAAATCTCTCCAGTTGATATTAATGGTGACGTGTAGTCCATAAAGCAGCAGTTTTAGGATCAACAGAGTCTGAGTTCTGTTGCACACGGTCCCATCAGGCCATGATGCTGGTGTCTGTTCTTTTTTTAAATATATATTTTTATAGTTTGAAGTTAAAAGGTTTGAAGCTGTAGTTTGAAGTGTGTTTTGTATGTACTTATTTATTTATATCTATAGTATACTTTAAACAGTTAATATATTGTTCAATTTGAAGAAAAAAAAAATTGCCTTGGCAATAAAAAAGTATGGGTTCAGGCACCGTTTAGGCACCGGTATCGTTTTAAAAGTATCGGTTTAGCACCGGTATCAGAAAAAACCCAAGCGATACCATCCCTATTCCTAATATGTTCCTTTGCTTGTCTTTATAGCTGCGTTGATTCTAGCTGGTGTCTGGAGAGCAGTGCTGCTGTGAGGCTGCTTCTGCTGGGTGGAAGTTAGTCTCAGCACCAGCTGCCTCAGGAGACTCTGTTCTGGGTTCAGCTCTTGGCTTCGGAGGGCTTTAACATGGAGGGGGTCTCTCTCTCT
>NC_136609.1:1125331-1137831 GCF_910589615.1 Taurulus bubalis | reverse complement strand
TCATAAAGTGTGTGTGTGTGTGTGTGTGTGTGTGTGTGTGAGAGAGAGAGGGTGTGTGTGTGTGTCAGTGAGAGGGTGTGTGTGTGTGTGTGTGTGTGTGTGTGTGTGTGTGAGAGAGAGAGGGTGTGTGTGTGTGTCAGTGAGAGGGTGTGTGTGTGTGTGTGCGTGTGTGTGTGTGTGTGTGTGTGAGAGAGAGGGTGTGTGTGTGTGTGTGTGTGTGTGTGAGAGAGAGGGTGTGTGTGTGAGAGAGTGTGAGAGAGGGTAAGTGTGTGAGAGAGAGGGTGTGTGGATGTGGGTGTGTATTCAGGGCGGAGTGTGTGTGTGTGTGTGTGTGTGTGTGTGTGTGTGTGTGTGTGTGTGTGTGTGTGTGTGTGTGTGTGTGTGTGTGTGACCTATATCCTCAGTCATGCAAAAGTAATGCATGTGTGTCAAAACAAACACACACACACACGGTTGCCAATTACTGCGTCTATTTTGCATTCAGTTATCTTTCTCTGAGAAAACACACACACACACACACACACACACACACACACACACACACACACACACACACAATGGGGTATAATCGGGAGAAAATCCTGCTAAGTAAAAACGCTGCAGAGAGTACAGAGGGATGACCACCTCCTCCTCCTCTTCCTCTTCTTCTTCTTCCTCCTCTTTCTTTCCCTCCTTCCTTCCCAGCTCTCTTCATTCCCTCACATCCTTTCTTCCTTCTCTCCTTTCCTTCTTCCTAGCATCCCTCCCTTGCTCCTCCTTGTTTCCTATCCATCTTTTCCTTCTTCCACTTACTCTTATTCATGTCTCATCTCTTCCTCCATCCTTCCTTCCTTCCTCATCCTTCCTTCCCTCTCCTCCATCCTTCCTTCCCTCCTCTCCTGTTATTATTATCCTGAATTATTTCTGTCTGTCCACTTTAAGTGTGTGTGTGTGTGTGTGTGTGATGTGACTGTGTGTGACTGTTTGTGACTGTGTGTGTGACTGTGTGTGTCTTTTTTGAGTTGCCGTGCCGCACGCACACAGTCACAGACACACACACAGTCACACGCACACAGTCTCACACAGTCTCACACACACACAGTCACACACACGCACGCACAGTCACACAGACACTCACACACACAGACACAGTCACACGCACGCACACAGTCACACACATAGTCACACACACACAGTCATACGCACGCAGACACACACAGTCCCACATGCACACAGTCACACGTACACAGTCACACATGCAGTCACACACGCACGCACACAGTCACACGCACAGTCACACACACAGACACTCACACACAGACACGCACACAGTCACGCACACAGTCACACACACAGTCACACACACGCACACAGTCACACACACAGTCACACACACAGTCACACACAGTCACGCACACGGTCACACACACACAGCCACACACACGCACGCACACAGTCACACACATAGTCACACACACGGTCACAGTCACACACACAGACACGCACACAGTCACACACACACAGTCACACACACGCACACAGTCACACACAGACACACACAGTCACACACATGCACACAGTCACACACACAGTCACACACACGCACGCACACAGTCACAAACACGCACACACACAGTCGCACGCACACAGTCACACACATAGTCACACACACGGTCACAGTCACACACACAGACACGCACACACTCACACACACACAGTCACACACACGCACACAGTCACACACAGTCACACACAGTCACACACAGACACACACAGTCACACACATGCACACAGTCACACACAGGCACGCACACAGTCACAAACACACACAGTCACACACATGCACACAGTCACACACACGCACGCATACAGTCACGCACACACACAGTCACACACACGCACACAGTCACACACGCACACAGTCACACACACACACACAGTCACACGCACAAGTCACTCGCACGCAGACACACACAGTCGCACACAGTCACACACACAGTCGCACGCAGACACACACAGTCACACACAGTCACACACACACACAGTCACACACACACAGACACACACAGTCACACACACAGTCAGTCACACACACATGCACACAGTCACACACACAGTCACACACGCACAGTCAGTCACACACAGTCACACACGCACACACACAGTCACACGCACGCAGACACACACACGCACACAGTCACACACACACAGTCACACACACACAGTCACACATGCAGTCACACACACAGTCAGTCACACATAGTCACACACACTCAGTCACACACTCAGTCACACACACACACATTCTCACACACAGTCACACACACAGTCACACATACAGTCAGTCACACACACACAGTCAGACACACACAGTCAGTCACACACACAGTCACTCACACACACAGTCACACATACACAGTCACACATACAGTCACACACACATGCAGTCACACACAGAGTCAGTCACACACACAGTCAGTCACACACAGAGTTACACAGTCAGTCACACACACAGTCACACACACAGTCACACATGCAGTCACACACACGCACGCACACAGTCACAAACACGCACACACAGTCATACGCACGCACACAGTCACACACATAGTCACACACACGGTCACAGTCACACACACAGACACGCACACACTCACACACACACAGTCACACACACGCACACAGTCACACACAGACACACACAGTCACACACAGACACACACAGTCACACACATGCACACAGTCACACACACGCACGCACACAGTCACAAACACGCACACACACAGTCACACACATGCACACAGTCACACACACGCACGCACACAGTCACAAACACGCACACACACAGTCACACACACGCACACAGTCACACACGCACACAGTCACACACACACACAGTCACACGCACAAGTCACACGCACGCAGACACACGCAGTCACACACACACACTCGCACGCAGACACACACAGTCGCACACAGTCACACACACAGTCGCACGCAGACACACACAGTCACACACACACACAGTCACACGCACACAGACACACACAGTCACACACACACAGTCACACACACAGTCACACATACAGTCACACATGCAGTCACACACACAGTCAGTCACACACACATGCACACAGTCACACACACAGTCACACACGCACACAGTCAGTCACACACAGTCACGCACACACACAGTCACACGCACGCAGACACACACACGCACACAGTCACACACACACAGTCACACATGCAGTCACACACACAGTCAGTCACACATAGTCACACACACTCAGTCACACACTCAGTCACACACACACACATTCTCACACACAGTCACACACAGTCACACATACAGTCAGTCACACACACACAGTCAGTCACACACACAGTCACTCACACACACAGTCACACATACACAGTCACACATACACAGTCACACACACATGCAGTCACACACAGAGTCAGTCACACACACAGTCAGTCACACACAGAGTTACACAGTCAGTCACACACACAGTCACACACACAGTCACACATGCAGTCACACACACAGTCAGTCACACAGAGTCACACACACTCAGTCACACAGTCAGTCACACACACACACAGTCACACATGCAGTCACACACACAGTCAGTCACACAGAGTCAAACACATGCAGTCACACACACAGTCAGTCACACACACAGTCAGTCACACACCGTCAAACATACACAGTCAGTCATACACACACACACAGTCACACACACAGTCAGTCACACACAGTCAGTCACACACACAGTTAGTCACACACAGTCAGTCACACACACAGTCAGTCACACACAGTCAGTCACACACACAGTCACACACACAGTCAGACACACACAAAGTCAGTCACACACCGTCACACACACACAGTCACACACAGTCAGTCACACACCGTCACACACACAGTCAGTCACACACACAGTCACACACACAGTCAGTCACACACCGTCACACACACAGTCAGTCACACACCGTCACACACAGTCAGTCACACACACACAGTCAGTCACACACACAGTCAGTCACACACAGTCACACACACAGTCAGTCACACACCGTCACACACACAGTCACACACAGTCACACACACAGTCACACACACAGTACGTCACACACAGTCACACACACAGTCAGTCACACAGTCACTCACACACAGTCACACACATACACACAGTCACACACATAGTCACACACACAGTCAGTCACACACAATCACACACACAGTCTGACACACAGTCAGTCACACACACAGTCAGTCACACACACAGTCACACACACAGTCAGTCACACACCATCACACACACACAGTCCGTCACACACAGTCACTCACACACAGTCACTCACACACAGTCACACACATACACACAGTCACACACATAGTCACACACACAGTCAGTCACACACACAGTCACACACACAGTCAGTCACACACCATCACACACACACACAGTCAGTCACACACACACAGTCACACACAGTCAGTCACACACACACAGTCCGTCACACAAAGTCACACACACACAGTCAGTCACACACAGTCACTCACACACAGTCACTCACACAGTCACACACATACACACAGTCACACACATAGTCACACACGCAGTCAGTCACACACAGTCACACACACCGTCACACACACTGTCACACACACAGTCACACACACACACACAGTCACACACACAGTCCGTCACACACAGTCACACACACAGTCAGTCACACACAGTCAGTCACACACACAGTCAGTCACACACAGTCACACACGCACACAGTCACACACACAGTCACACACACAGTCAGTCACACACCGTCACACACACAGTCACACACACAGTCACACACACAGTACGTCACACACAGTCACACACACAGTCAGTCACACAGTCACTCACACACAGTCACACACATACACACAGTCACACACATAGTCACACACACAGTCAGTCACACACAATCACACACACAGTCTGACACACAGTCAGTCACACACACAGTCAGTCACACACACAGTCACACACACAGTCAGTCACACACCATCACACACACACAGTCCGTCACACACAGTCACTCACACACAGTCACTCACACACAGTCACACACATACACACAGTCACACACATAGTCACACACACAGTCAGTCACACACACAGTCACACACACAGTCAGTCACACACCATCACACACACACACAGTCAGTCACACACACACAGTCACACACAGTCAGTCACACACACACAGTCCGTCACACAAAGTCACACACACACAGTCAGTCACACACAGTCACTCACACACAGTCACTCACACAGTCACACACATACACACAGTCACACACATAGTCACACACGCAGTCAGTCACACACAGTCACACACACCGTCACACACACTGTCACACACACAGTCACACACACACACACAGTCACACACACAGTCCGTCACACACAGTCACACACACAGTCAGTCACACACAGTCAGTCACACACACAGTCAGTCACACACAGTCACACACGCACACAGTCACACACACAGTCACACACATACACACAGTCACACACATAGTCACACACACAGTCAGTCACACACACAGTCAGTCACACACAGTCACACACATCGTCACACACACAGTCACACACACAGTCAGTCACACACACACAGTCAGTCACACACCGTCACACACAGTCAGTCACACACAATCACACACACAGTCAGTGACACACAGTCAGTCACACACACAGTCAGTCACACACACACAGTCAGTGACACAGTCAGTCACACACACAGTCAGTGACACACAGTCAGTCACACACACAGTCAGTCACACACACACAGTCAGTGACACACAGTCAGTCACACACACAGTCACACACATAGTCACACACACCGTCACACACACCGTCACACACACAGTCACACACACACTGTCACACACACAGTCACACACACACAGTCACACACACAGTCCGTCACACACAGTCACACACACAGTCAGTCACACACAGTCAGTCACACACACAGTCACTCACACAGTCACACACGCACACAGTCACACACACAGTCACACACATACACACAGTCACACACATAGTCACACACACAGTCACACACACAGTCAGTCACACACCATCACACACACACACAGTCAGTCACACACACACAGTCACACACAGTCAGTCACACACACACAGTCCGTCACACAAAGTCACACACACACAGTCAGTCACACACAGTCACTCACACACAGTCACTCACACAGTCACACACATACACACAGTCACACACATAGTCACACACGCAGTCAGTCACACACAGTCACACACACCGTCACACACACTGTCACACACACAGTCACACACACACACAGTCACACACACAGTCCGTCACACACAGTCACACACACAGTCAGTCACACACAGTCAGTCACACACACAGTCACACACATAGTCACACACACAGTCAGTCACACACACAGTCAGTCACACACAGTCACACACATCGTCACACACACAGTCACACACACAGTCAGTCACACACACACAGTCAGTCACACACCGTCACACACAGTCAGTCACACACAATCACACACACAGTCAGTGACACACAGTCAGTCACACACACAGTCAGTCACACACACACAGTCAGTGACACAGTCAGTCACACACACAGTCAGTGACACACAGTCAGTCACACACACACAGTCAGTGACACACAGTCAGTCACACACACAGTCACACACATAGTCACACACACAGTCACACACACCGTCACACACACAGTCACACACACACTGTCACACACACAGTCACACACACACAGTCCGTCACACACAGTCACACACACAGTCAGTCACACACAGTCAGTCACACACACAGTCACTCACACACAGTCACACACGCACACAGTCACACACACAGTCACACACATACACACAGTCACACACACCGTCACACACACAGTCAGTCACACACACACAGTCAGACACACACCGTCACACACAGTCAGTCACACACAATCACACACACAGTCAGTGACACACAGTCAGTCACACACACAGTCAGTCACACACAGAGTCAGTCACACACACACAGTCACACACACAGTCAGTCACACACCGTCACACACACAGTCAGTCACACACACAGTCACACACACAGTCACACACACAGTCACACACATACACCCAGGCACACACACACACACACACACACACACACACACACACACACACACACACACACACACACACACACACACACAGCTCTTGCATAAGGCTCAAATCCATGGAGGGATGACGAGGACTCACTGATGCATTACACTGAGCCCTTTGATACCAGAGACACTACAAGACAGTATTATGATGTAAGCAGGCACACACACACACACACACACACACACACACACACACACACACACACACACACGCACACACACAGTCACACACACACACACACACACACACACACAGATCCATCTCTGTTACAAACGCTCTGTAATTCTGCTCTACATGATCAGCTCTCTGATTAAATGGACACCTAGCGGCTCTACAAGGTGTGTGTGTGTGTGTGTGTGTGTGTGTGTGTGTGTGTGTGTGTGTGTGTGTGTGAGAGAGAGAGAGAGAGAGTGAGAGTGTGTGAGGAGTTGATGAACCAGTTAGTAGCTGGTGAAGGTTTTTATTTGATTTGGGATCAAAGAAACCGGTGTGCTGCACACAGAGAGAGAGAGAGAGAGAGAGAGAGAGAGAGAGAGAGAGAGAGAGAGAGAGAGAGAGAGAGAGAGAGAGAGAGAGAGAGAGGTGTGGTGGATGGTTCAGCCTAACTGATATTTAGGTCAGTGTGTGTGTCAGGTTGTGATAGTTTGTGTGTGTGTTTCATGTTCCCGTGTGTGTGTGTGACATTTATAATAACAGTAGTATTTATTTATATAATTAATTAATTAAATGTATTTTTTCTTTCAGTATTTATGTTATTTATCTAATTAATGCAGCTATCTTTCCACTATATGTATTACTATTTATTTAGTGATGTGTATATATAATATACATTCTTTTGTATTCTTATCTATTTATTTATTCGAGCAGGCTTCTGCTAGCTGACTTCTTATCCAACAGGATTCCTCCTCTTCATCCTCCTCTTCCTCCCTCTTCCTCCTCTTCGTCCTCCTCTTCCTCATATTCTAATACACCCTCCATGTATTTGAATATCTCTTAAAGCTACACGGTCTGTTTCTTTAAGACGACGCCTGTATTTTCGCGCCTGTCCCTTTAAGAACCGCCCCCTGAAAAAAGACCTGCTCTGATTGGCTCGAGAGAAAGACGTATGCAAACCACACGCTTTCAGTTCAATGTGGTTCAGTAAAATAACATATTAGAAACATTCAATCATATTGAGCATCAATTATTTTAAATAAAATATAAGAGAATTAAATACAATAAAAAACGATTTATTAAAGAATAAAAGAAACATTTAATAATCAGACTTTCAGAAAAGTTTTCTTTGTATTTTCAGTCTTGAGCTTCTACTCAAACGTGTGTGTGTGTGTGTGTGTGTGTGTTATAGACAGACAGGTTGTGGCCCTCCAGTAGTTTTTTTTCTGGGTTCTCTTCTTTGGTCTCTGGTCCCAGCAGGACTACCATTAAAGGTCTCTAATCTTAAATGGTCTCTCCATCTTCCTCTTCTTCTTCTGTGGTGTTTCAGCATTGTCACAGAGGGATGATGATGATGAAGATGATGATGAAGAAGTCAGTCCCATGATGCTCGCTCTCATTTCTTGGTTTTTCCTCCTCTTCGTCTCCATCTGTTCTTCCTCCTGTCCTTGTTTTTATGTCCCGACTCACCTGTCCTCCTCTTCCTCATCCTCTTCTTCCTCTTTCTCCTCCTCTTCCTCAGTGGTGCCCCCCCTGGAAACAGGAAGCAGCTGGATCAACATCCTGTCTGTCGTTAAAACCTCCACAATGTCCCTCTGTGTCCACCGGCCAATAGGAACACTTCTTCTGGATTCTTTCCAGACACACACACACACACTGACTCTTTTGGACTTTTATTGTGAAAGGGTGAGCGTTGCCTCCTGTTTCTTGTTGTTTTCTCGTCTGAGACAAATAAAGGAATGTTTATTTACAGAGTTCCTGTTTCATGAGAAGTAGTAGTAGTACTACTAGTATATTGGTAGTATTGGTAGTAGTAGTTCTGGTAGTAGGAGCAGTAGTACTAGTAGTAGAATAAGTACTGGTGGTAGAAGTACTGGTGTTAGTAGTAGTCGTAGTACTGGTAGAGGTGGAGGTAGTAGTAGTACTGGTAGAGGTAGTAGTGAAGGTAGTCGTAGTAGAGGTGGTAGAGGTATAGTTATGGTAATAGAGGTAGTAGTAGTACTGGTAGAGGTATAAATATAGTAGTACTAGTAGTGGTAGAGGTATACATGTAGTAGTGGTAGAGGTATACATGTAGTAGTGGTAGAGGTATACATGTAGTAGTGGTAGAGGTATACATATGGTAGTAGTGGTAGAGTTATACATATGGTAGTAGTGGTAGAGGTATGAGTATGGTAGTAGTGGTAGAGGTATACATATGGTAGTAGTGGTAGAGGTATGAGTATGGTAGTAGTGGTAGAGGTATGAGTATGGTAGTAGTGGTAGAGGTATACGTGTAGTAGTGGTAGAGGTATACATGTAGTAGTGGTAGAGGTATACATGTAGTAGTGGTAGAGGTATACATGTAGTAGTGGTAGAGGTATACATATGGTAGTAGTGGTAGAGTTATACATATGGTAGTAGTGGTAGAGGTATGAGTATGGTAGTAGTGGTAGAGGTATACATATGGTAGTAGTAGTGGTAGAGGTATGAGTATGGTTGTAGAGGTAGAGGTATACATATGGTAGTGGTAGAGGTATGAGTATGGTGGTAGTAGTAGTAGAGGTATAAATATGGTAGTAGTGGTAGAGGTATGGTAGTAGTAGTAGTAGTAGTAGTAGTAGTAGTAGTGGTAGAGGTATAAATATGGTAGTAGAGGTATGAGTATGGTAGTGGTAGAGGTATAAATATGGTAGTAGTAGTAGTGGTAGAGGTATACATATGGTAGTAGTGGTAGAGGTATAAGTATGGTAGTAGAGGTAGTACTGGGAGAGGTATAAGTATGGTAGTAAAGGTAGTACTGGTAGAGGTATAAGTATGGTAGTAGTTGTAGAAGTATAAGTATGCTAGTAGAGGTAGTACTGGGAGAGGTATAAGTATGGTAGTAGAGGTAGTACTGGGAGAGGTATAAGTATGGTAGTAGAAGTAGTACTGGTAGAGGTATAAGTATGTTAGTAGAGGTATAAGTATGGTAGTAGTTGTAGAGGTATAAGTATGGTAAAAGAGGTTGTACTGGGAGAGGTATAAGTATGGTAGTAGAGGTAGTACTGGTAGAGGTATAGGCATAGGTATAAGTATGGTAGTACAATATATTTCCTATTAATTTGTATATAAATTCTACTCAGAATCTCTGAACCAGACTTTTTTCAAAATTCGGCTAATTTAGTGTTCCTGTAAAGTGACACACAGCCAGTCAGTGGAAAAGAGAAGTATCTCTACAAAGAATGCATATATATATATATATATATGGTGGAGAGACAGAGGCACAGATTGCTGCTGATGAATTAGTAATCAGGGTCTGAGGGCTCTAAGAGGACCTGATCCACTAACCTACTTTACCAGCAGGGGGATGAGTCTGACCAGCACCAGTGTCTGGGAGCTCCTTAAACTGATCCTTAAACTGGTTCCCTGAACTGGTTCTTGAACTGGTTTTAAAGTCCTCAAGAGATGGTCTTTGAGGAAACATGATGAAACATTCTGTTATATATTTGTGACATAAAGACCCAAACCTAATCCATACTGGTTTGATCCCTGAGTATTGATAATATCAACACGTAACCCGCACCTTTAAATGTGACCTTAAGGTGAGTTTACGGATCATACGATGAGTGATATGGGATCATATGATAAGTGATATGAGATCATATGATCAGTGATATGAGATCATAAGATCAGTGATTTGAGATAATATGATCAGTGATATGAGATCATATGATCAGTGATATGAGATCATAAGATCAGTGATTTGAGATAATATGATCAGTGATATGAGATCATAAGATCAGTGATTTGAGATAATATGATCAGTGATATGAGATCATATGATCAGTGATATGAGATCATAAGATCAGTGATTTGAGATCATAAGATCAGTGATTTGATATCACACGATCAGTGATATGAGCTCTTAAGATCAGGTAGGTTAAGAAGTCTGATTCCAGATCTGAACCCTTCGGGGTCTTGCTCCGTTATCTACCCAGCATGCATTGCGTGTCTCTCACACAAGCTCTCAGCCTGTGACGTCTGTGTGGAGCTCCGCCTTTCACCGTGATTTGTCGATTCAGGAGTCCGTCGACATTTTGTGTGAAACTAACCAATGGACACTCAGGGAATCCCTAAGGACGCACCCACGCACGCTGCAAAGTGACTTCCTGTTAGTTCTGATTTGTATCTACTTTTAGTTTATAGTAGTGATGGCGAGATGAAGCTTCCTGAAGCATTGAAGCTTTCCATCCAATCGGTTCACTCATGTGCCGAAGCTTCATGGAGCTTCATTTGCTCTACTGCGCCACCAAGTGGACAATAGATGTAAAACAGCAGAGTGATCATAACGACACCATGGCTTTGGTGTGTGAAGCTTTAAATGGAATAAATTATGTTTGTGACGCCAATACATCAATTATTAACTTATTAATATTGTGTCTATCTTTATGATATATTGGCGGGGTCAAAATCAAAACTCGAAACCAATAGGGAGAGGGTTGTGATGTGGCTGTGGGTCAGTGGTTAGAATATCTGACTTTCAGTCAGAGGATCGGTGTTTTGAGCCTCAGCTCCGCTTGTTGATGTGTCCAATATTTTTAAATTAAAAATAAGAACTTCTCCACAGTGCTGGGCTTTTTGAGACTATTTCGCCTGCTTTATAAAACACCCTTTCACAGGCACACATGAAGCTGGTACAGAGAGGAAGGGGGAAATCCATTGAGTTTCTCTGCCTCTTATATTTCAAATCGCACGGCAAACCCACGAACCATGTCCTGAATCAGTCACGTGGTGCGGCCGGCTCAGAGGCTTCCAACGTCACCGCATACGTCACCGACACAAGCCTCGATACGCGCTTCACCAAAATCTACCTGGTTACTCGACACGCGCATCGAAGCCTCGACACGAAAGGACACATCACTAGTTTATAGACCTTGTTTGGATTCATTCATATGTGTTTATAAATATGTATTTATGTAGAAATGTGTGTGTAGCTGCATCCTTTGTTCTTTTTATGTCTGCCTGTGAAACACATTACTACTGGTTTAGATATGTGTTATATAAATAATCTTTATTATTATCAACCACACAAGATGTGTTTTTAGATCAAACATGAGACTAATAGTCAACAATTCAGCGTTAAGTATTAAACTACACATAAAATAAGGATTTTCT
>NC_136609.1:1110331-1120331 GCF_910589615.1 Taurulus bubalis | reverse complement strand
ATTATGTATGCATGTATATACATATATTTCCAGGCCTCTCAAGTGTCACGCATTGAGCGTGACTGTCACGCATTTCGGTCTTAAGCCACGCCCTCCCGCCACACATCGTATTTCTCACGCTGAAAAAAACCTCTAGGCTATTTAATGTGCTGCAGCACAAACATGACCTGGTCGCTGCCCTCACCATGGAGGAATCAAGCACGTCTCCCCGAATCCCCTGCCAATCAATAAAAAGAAATGGGCGACACGAACAGCCAATCAGAAGAACGTATCTGATGTATCTGGGTGAAATGTAATCCAGCAACCAATGAAAATAAAGCTAATAATAATATGGGGGTAGGAGGGCTGGTCCCTGGGGGGGGGGTGTATATATATACAGGTAAAAGTAAATATCAGTGATGGTTTGGGGTGCCATGTCATGTGCTGGTGTCGGTCCACTCTGTTTCCTGAGATCCAGGGTCAACGCAGCCGTATACCAGCAAGTTTTAGAGCACTTCATGCTTCCTGCTGCTGACCTGCTCTATGGAGATGGAGATTTCAAGTTCCAACAGGACTTGGCGCCTGCACACAGCGCAAAATCTACCCGTGCCTGGTTTACGGACCATGGTATTTCTGTTCTAAATTGGCCAGCCAACTCCCCTGACCTTAGCCCCATAGAAAATCTGTGGGGTATTGTGAAAAGGAAGATGCAGAATGCCAGACCCAAAAACGCAGAAGAGTTGAAGGCCACTATCAGAGCAACCTGGGCTCTCATAACACCTGAGCAGTGCCAGAAACTCATGGACTCCATGCCACGCCGCATTAACGCAGTAATTGAGGCAAAAGGAGCTCCAACCAAGTATTGAGTATTGTACATGCTCATATTTTTCATTTTCATACTTTTCAGTTGGCCAACATTTCTAAAAATCCCTTTTTTGTATCAGCCTTAAGTAATATTCTAATTTTGTGACTCACGGAATTTTGGATTTTCATTTGTTGCCACTTCAAATCATCAAAATTAAATGAAATAAACATTTGAATGCATCAGTCTGTGTGCAATGAATAAATATAATGTACAAGTTACACCTTTTGAATGCAATTACTGAAATAAATCAAGTTTTTCAAAATATTCTAATTCACTGGCTTTTACCTGTGTGTGTGTATATATATATATATATATATATATATATATATATATATATATATATATATATATATATATATACATGTGTATATATATATATATATATATATACATGTGTATATGTATGTGTGTGTGTATATATATATATATATATATATATATATATATATATATATATATATATATATATATATATATATATATTATGTACTGGTAGGAGTAGTCTGGTAAAGTAGAAGTACATAACGTATAAATACACAAATTTGACGCTGAAGCTGAACTCAACATTTAGCTTCACGTGTTAGTTTAGTAGTTTGTATGTCAACACACACACATACACCTACACACACACACACACACACTCTTGATTCGCCAATCCTTTTGATCATCATCTCATTTAGTGTCGTCGCCTTAGAATCAATCAATCAATCAATCAACCAATCAGTGACCTTTGACCCCTCACCGGTCATCTGTAGATAGAACCTTCCTGACCTTTGACCCAGATAAAACCTTCCTGACCTTTGACCCAGATAGAACCTTCCTGACCTTTGACCCAGACAGAACCTTCCTGACCTTTGACCCAGACAGAACCTTCCTGACCTGCTGTTCTCCTTCAGGCGGGCGCTTCAAGAAGGAGATCGTGGTGGACGGTCAGAGTCACCTGCTGCTCATCAGAGATGAAGGAGGTCCCCCGGAGGCCCAGGTGAGTACTGCACCTGTAGGACTGTAAGTCTACTGTACATATACACCTGTACATATACACCTGTATGTCTACACCTGTACGTCTACACCTGTGCGTCTACACCTGTACATATACACCTGTATGTTTAACCTGTACATATACACCTGTATGTCTACACCTGTACGTCTACACCTGTGCGTCTACACCTGTACATATACACCTGTATGTCTACACCTGTGTGTTTACACCTGTATGTTTAACCTGTACATATACACCTGTGTGTTTACACCTGTATGTTTAACCTGTACATATACACCTGTGTGTTTACACCTGTACATATACACCTGTGTGTTTACACCTGTACATATACACCTGTATGTCTACACCTGTATGTCTACACCTAAAGTCACAGATTGTCAAGTAAAATAAATAAATTTTCTCACAAATTTATTTCACAAATTTACAAGAAAATAAATAAATATTCTCAAAAATTGAAGTTATGAATGTACCATAAATAAATGAATAGAATATTCTCACTAAAGAGGTCCGAGGTGCTGAGAGACTTTATGTTTTAAAATGTTTCCTCTGTTTCAGTGAAAGTGGGTCAGCTTCTTATTTCTGACCAAATGGAGTCTAGACAGAACAAATATGAATAATTCACTCGTTTTCTTTCTGCTCGTCTTCGTCGTCTCTTCATCCTGAGAGCAGCTCTTCCCTCTTAAAGTACCCGCTTCATTTATTCATAACCACGTCTTAGCCCTCCAAATATAGAAAGACTTAAAAAGAAGACTCAGTAACCTCTACACCAGAGGAATTCCTCCCCCATGTGCATAACGCAGGTTTAACTCTACACCATGTGTATAACGCAGGTTTAACTCTACACCATGTGCATAACGCAGGTTTAACTCTACACCATGTGCATAACGCAGGTTTAACTCTACACCATGTGTATAACGCAGGTTTAACTCTACACCATGTGCATAACGCAGGTTTAACTCTACACCATGTGCATAACGCAGGTTTAACTCTACACCATGTGCATAACGCAGGTTTAACTCTACACCATGTGCATAACGCAGGTTTAACTTGTTTAACTCTACACCATGTGCATAACGCAGGTTTAACTCTACACCATGTGTATAACGCAGGTTTAACTTGTTTAACTCTACACCATGTGCATAACGCAGGTTTAACTCTACACCATGTGCATAACGCAGGTTTAACTTGTTTAACTCTACACCATGTGCATAACGCAGGTTTAACTCTACACCATGTGTATAACGCAGGTTTAACTCTACACCAGCGGTTCCCAAACTTTTTAGGCCACGCACCCCCGTCTACATCCCGACCGGGTTCACGCCCCCCCAATCCACCACACCTTAAAAAAAAACGCAACAGATTCTATTTATAGCCGCATAAAATCGGACCAATGCGAGAACTGTTTGCTCGCGCGTTGCGTTTGTTACAAGATTTAGTCCGCTGTATACATGTCAGTTACACAGGCGTCACTTCTAAAGAGCAATAAGGATGGCGAGGACACACACACCGGCTCAGAGGCAGAGTGCATTTCACATGTATTCACTTAAACACAGTAAGCCACGTATAGAACAAAGAGTGGCACATGCATAGGCTCAGAAACAGATATGAATAAAAAAGGAGGAGTCCATATGAGGATGTTCACATGCAGCGCCGGTGGCTCAGCCTGTCAAGTCTACTTGCAGAGAGTAAAACTCACTCTTCTTCACGCGACCGACTAACGTTGCCAGGATGTCTTCGGACAAAGCATCGATGCGGTGACAGTGTTGTTGGACACCGGGATCATGTCTAACTTTTTAGCTTCTTTCTCTCCAATCATACATTCCACCATCTCTTTAGCAGCTGGCAAGCACACGTCTTCGCCGATTGTGTGAGGTAGACCCTTCCTTGCTATTCGGTAACTGAGCAGATATGAAGCCCGCAGTGCGTTTTGTGTAGCGCCAACACATGAATGAGACTGCAATTGTTTTTGACTGTTTTGTAACTCTTCCAATTTTGATCTGAAAATGTAAGGGGCTTCTGACTTGCACTGGCATGCTTGGTGTTCAGGTGGCGGCGCAAATAAGAGGCTTCAGACAGCTGTTAGCCAGAACCTCACTGCACAACACGCACTGTGGCTTCGGGCAATCTGCATTCCAATCCAAGTGAAGCCCAGACCCAGACAATTGTCATCATGTTTCCTCTTTTTTTCCCAGTCTGATGCTCACTCTCGTCTCCTCTTTTTTCACCTTGACTCCGCGATGGCCCTCTGTGCTCCCGCTCCGTCTCCTCTTTCTCAGACTCCCGGTCGGTTTCTTCTCCCGGTCTCTCCCCAACACCTCTCCGTTTCTCTCCCTCCGGTTCCTCCCTCTCTCTCTGTCCCTCTCCTCTTTTATTACTGATAGCTTCAGATGTCCCACCTGACAGCTTCCCGATTTCAGCCAGTTTAACATATTTTCATGGATGTTGCTGAATGAATGAAATGACGCTAGGTGCACAAGCTAGGCTAGCTAGTGTGTAGTAAAAGACAGTCTGGCGGCCGGACCGGAAGTGCATCTATTTATTAAATTGTACGTTTTTAATTTTAAATTTAAATCTTACAAAGGGAATTTTTATAATTTAAAAATCCTACTTAATTTTTTTTAAATGATGTTTAATATTAATTATTACACCATTAGAACACCATTACATTTTTCCTCTCGCGCACCCCCTAGAGGCAGCTCACTTTGGGAGTCCCTGCTCTACACCATGTGTATAACGCAGGTTTAACTCTACACCATGTGCATAACGCAGGTTTAACTCTACACCATGTGTATAACGCAGGTTTAACTCTACACCATGTGTATAACGCAGGTTTAACTCTACACCATGTGCATAACGCAGGTTTAACTCTACACCATGTGTATAACGCAGGTTTAACTCTACACCATGTGTATAACGCAGGTTTAACTCTACACCATGTGTATAACGCAGGTTTAACTCTACACCATGTGCATAACGCAGGTTTAACTCTACACCATGTGTATAACGCAGGTTTAACTTGTTTAACTCTACACCATGTGCATAACGCAGGTTTAACTCTACACCATGTGCATAACGCAGGTTTAACTCTACACCATGTGCATAACGCAGGTTTAACTCAACACCATGTGCATAACGCAGGTTTAACTTGTTTAACTCTACACCATGTGCATAACGCAGGTTTAACTCTACACCATGTGCATAACGCAGGTTTAACTCTACACCATGTGCATAACGCAGGTTTAACTCTACACCATGTGCATAACGCAGGTTTAACTCTACACCATGTGCATAACGCAGGTTTAACTCTACACCATGTGTATAACGCAGGTTTAACTCTACCCCATGTGCATAACGCAGGTTTAACTCTACACCATGTACATAACGCAGGTTTAACTGGTTTAACTGGTTTAACCCCCAGTTCGCCTTGTGGGTGGACGCCGTGATCTTCGTGTTCAGTCTGGAGGACGAGATCAGCTTCCAGACGGTTTATCACTACTTCAGCCGGCTCGCCAACTTCAGGAACGCCTCCGACCTGCCGCTGGTCCTGGTCGGCACGCAAGGTACCACACACACTCTTACACTCACACACACACACACACACACACTCTTACACTCACACACACACACACACACACACACACACACTCTTACACTCACACACACACACACTCTTACACTCACACTCACACACACACACACACACACACACACACACACACACACTCTTACACTCACACTCTTACACTCACACTCACACTCACACACACACTCTGTGTGAGGCGGTGCTGCCTCCTGCTGGTGAGATTCAATCACTACAGTTAAAGTCTGACATGTAAACATTTATTTAAAACACCAACATTAACAGGCTGGTTGATAAACATCGCTGAATAAAATACATATACAATATAATTTATATATATATATGCAAAAACTCATTTGTAGGTGTTTTTTAGCTAACACCTTTTAGAAACCAATAAATAATCAATAAATACAATTTTACATTCAAACTACCCACTTTTTATTTATTAAGTATTTTATGTTGCTGTAAACTGTAATATTTGAATAGTTATGTATTGTATTCATTTTACATCTCTAAATAAAATATATGCAATATAATATATATATATATATTATATTGTATATATTCTCTAAATACAATATAATATTATATATGCAAAATAATACTTTACAAGCAAAGTATCCCTCTTGTTATTCATTATTAAATATTTTAATAATACTGATATAATACATTTTATTTTTTAAATGGTATAATCTTATGTTTCTCTAAGCTCTGATATTAAAAACACACTGATTGATCACATTATTTATTGATTCATGACGAGAGACAATAAGTCTCTCTTCAGTGTGAAACCCACGTTGACCAGCAGGGGGCGGCAGAGCCCCACTGAACGACACTCAGGACCCTCGACCAGTGGGTCTCACATGGGTACTGAGGGCCCCCAGGGTACTGAGGGCCCTCAGGGGTACGACAGATTTGTGAAAAAATATATTAAAGATCCACATACATTACAAAATCCTTTAAAAATAGATATATTTAATAAATATTCAATCAAATATGAATGTAAGTTAATAAACATCATTTTATATATTCTATATTAAATTACCTTTCTAACTTATTACCTGTACTTACTTAGCACTGTAAGTAAGTAAGTAAGTTACTTACAGTACTACGTACTGAGTACTTACTTAGTATTTAGTAAGTTACCTAACCTGGTTGGTACTACTAAGTACTTGCCTAACCTGGTTAATACTACTAAGTACTTACCTAACCTGGTTAATACTACTAAGTACTTACCTAACCTGG
Source organism: Taurulus bubalis (assembly GCF_910589615.1). NCBI lineage: Eukaryota > Metazoa > Chordata > Actinopteri > Perciformes > Cottidae > Taurulus > Taurulus bubalis. Next base: position 1,113,662 of record NC_136609.1, on the reverse strand, counting down.
TTGGTACTACTAAGTACTTACCTAACCTGGTTAATACTACTAAGTACTTACCTAACCTGGTTAATACTACTAAGTACTTACCTAACCTGGTTGGTACTACTAAGTACTTACCTAACCTGGTTGGTACTACTAAGTACTTACCTAACCTGGTTAATACTACTAAGTACTTACCTAACCTGGTTGGTACTACTAAGTACTTACCTAACCTGGTTAATACTACTAAGTACTTGCCTAACCTGGTTAATACTACTAAGTACTTACCTAACCTGGTTAATACTACTAAGTACTTGCCTAACCTGGTTAATACTACTAAGTACTTACCTAACCTGGTTAATACTACTAAGTACTTGCCTAACCTGGTTAATACTACTAAGTACTTACCTAACCTGGTTGGTACTACTAAGTACTTACCTAACCTGGTTAATACTACTAAGTACTTACCTAACCTGGTTGGTACTACTAAGTACTTACCTAACCTGGTTGGTACTACTAAGTACTTGCCTAACCTGGTTAATACTACTAAGTACTTACCTAACCTGGTTAATACTACTAAGTACTTACCTAACCTGGTTGGTACTACTAAGTACTTACCTAACCTGGTTAATACTACTAAGTACTTACCTAACCTGGTTAATACTACTAAGTACTTACCTAACCTGGTTGGTACTACTAAGTACTTACCTAACCTGGTTGGTACTACTAAGTACTTACCTAACCTGGTTAATACTACTAAGTACTTACCTAACCTGGTTGGTACTACTAAGTACTTACCTAACCTGGTTAATACTACTAAGTACTTGCCTAACCTGGTTAATACTACTAAGTACTTACCTAACCTGGTTAATACTACTAAGTACTTGCCTAACCTGGTTAATACTACTAAGTACTTACCTAACCTGGTTAATACTACTAAGTACTTGCCTAACCTGGTTAATACTACTAAGTACTTACCTAACCTGGTTGGTACTACTAAGTACTTACCTAACCTGGTTAATACTACTAAGTACTTACCTAACCTGGTTGGTACTACTAAGTACTTACCTAACCTGGTTGGTACTACTAAGTACTTGCCTAACCTGGTTGGTACTACTAAGTACTTGCCTAACCTGGTTAATACTGCTAAGTACTTACCTAACCTGGTTGGTACTACTAAGTACTTGCCTAACCTGGTTGGTACTACTAAGTACTTGTCTAACCTGGTTGGTACTACTAAGTACTTACCTAACCTGGTTAATACTACTAAGTACTTACCTAACCTGGTTGGTACTACTAAGTACTTGCCTAACCTGGTTGGTACTACTAAGTACTTGCCTAACCTGGTTAATACTACTAAGTACTTGCCTAACTTGGTTGGTACTACTAAGTACTTGCCTAACCTGGTTGGTACTACTAAGTACTTACCTAACCTGGTTGGTACTACTAAGTACTTGCCTAACCTGGTTGGTACTACTAAGTACTTGCCTAACCTGGTTGGTACTACTAAGTACTTGCCTAACCTGGTTGGTACTACTAAGTACTTACCTAACCTGGTTAATACTACTAAGTACTTGCCTAACCTGGTTGGTACTACTAAGTACTTACCTAACCTGGTTAATACTACTAAGTACTTGCCTAACCTGGTTAATACTACTAAGTACTTACCTAACCTGGTTAATACTACTAAGTACTTGCCTAACCTGGTTAATACTACTAAGTACTTACCTAACCTGGTTAATACTACTAAGTACTTGCCTAACCTGGTTAATACTACTAAGTACTTACCTAACCTGGTTGGTACTACTAAGTACTTGCCTAACCTGGTTGGTACTACTAAGTACTTGCCTAACCTGGTTAATACTACTAAGTACTTACCTAACCTGGTTGGTACTACTAAGTACTTGCCTAACCTGGTTGGTACTACTAAGTACTTACCTAACCTGGTTGGTACTACTAAGTACTTGCCTAACCTGGTTAATACTACTAAGTACTTGCCTAACCTGGTTGGTACTACTAAGTACTTACCTAACCTGGTTAATACTACTAAGTACTTACCTAACCTGGTTGGTACTACTAAGTACTTGCCTAACCTGGTTGGTACTACTAAGTACTTACCTAACCTGGTTGGTACTACTAAGTACTTGCCTAACCTGGTTGGTACTACTAAGTACTTGCCTAACCTGGTTGGTACTACTAAGTACTTACCTAACCTGGTTAATACTACTAAGTACTTGCCTAACCTGGTTGGTACTACTAAGTACTTACCTAACCTGGTTGGTACTACTAAGTACTTACCTAACCTGGTTAGGAGGTGGAGAACCAGTGGCCTAGATGAAGGGGACTTGTAGGGCTAACGGGTGCTAAGGCGGCTAACGTTGGCTAACAGCCGCTAACGTTGGCTAACGGGTGCTAACGGTGGCTAACGGTGGCTAACGGGTGCTAACGTTGTGTCCCCAGACGCCATCAGCTCGGCGAACCCCCGAGTCATCGACGACGGCCGAGCCCGGAAGCTGTCCAACGACCTGAAGCGCTGCACCTACTACGAGACATGCGCCACCTACGGGCTGAACGTGGAGCGCGTGTTCCAGGACGGTAAGACAGGAAGTCAGTGTTCTGGAGGACAGGAAGTCAGTGTTCTGGAGGACAGGAAGTCAGTGTTCTGGAGGACAGTAAGACAGGAAGGCCGTTTCTCAATCAGCGTTCTTCTCTGGACTCGTGTTCTCTGGACTCGTGAAACGTCATCAGTCGCGGCCCAAGTACTGGTCCAATTCAAAAGTCCGCTTCTCGCCAAGAACGGTGAAAATGCCCGGATGTCACTTGATCCGCCCATTTTACCCAGGATGCATCAGAGCAGACTTGAGCGTACTTGAGAGAGACAATATCCCAGAATGCATTTCGGACCAGCAAACGGGGAACAATGGCGGATGAGAAAACTCATAACTGAAAGTTGACGTTCTCTGAATACTACCGTTGTTGAGTCACAAAGTTTAATGTTAGGATGTTTTCAGGCGAGAAGTTAATTTAAGCATCAAATCTGTGGTCACTTAGTCAAGAATCGGCCGACTTAAAAAGATGCGCCGACGGGTTGAGGTCCTGCTCGCGGACCGTGAGCCCGCAGCACCGGGCCGTCAGCGCTCTGCTGCCCGCCGAGAGCAGCCTGATCCCGGCTGGACTTTTTGAAATGATCCGCTGGCTCCGATGTCTCCGTATCGATTAAACATGAGATATAATTCTGTTTCGAGGATTTAACAAGCAATCATTATTATTTATTCAGTCACATTAAATCAGTTTGACTGAGGGAAAGGTTAAGTTTATAACTTAAGATTTAATTTAACTTTTACTTTGAACTACAGCG